>NC_080426.1:63502004-63784504 GCF_029873635.1 Malania oleifera
TGAAATCAAAATGGGGAGAATGTAGATCAAACTTCAAACTAGATGAACATAGATAAAAAAAAAAAAAAAAATGGGGGGGGGGGGAACTTAAGGCAAATTTGAGATCTTATGTTTTGAAATAAAAATCTGGGAGAGCATAGAACAAAAAAATGGAGTTCTTATGTTTTGATGATGCCTTTTGATGATGTCAAAGGGGGGAGAATTAAGAGCAAAATGGAATTTTTTTTTTCTTTTTTTTTTTGTTGTCAAGGAAAGAACTTAAAGCAAAATGGGGGAAGAATTCAGAGCAAAATGAAAAAGGGGGAGAATTCGGAAAAAAAATGCAAAAAGTGGAAAATTTAGAGCAATATGGATGGAAAGCTTAATAGAAGATCTTAGGGGGGAGAACTTAATAGGGGTGAACTTAATGGAAAACTTAATAGGGGAGAACTTAATTGAAAATCTTATGTATTTTATGAGTTTTATGTATTTAAGAACATTATGTATATTTATCACTTGTTTTTGAGTTTTTATGGATTTTGAGAAAATTATATATGTTTATAATGTCTAATATCCATGGTTACGCTGGTTGGCAATATGAAATTCATGCTTATGACTTGATGAAAAATGCATAAATACTCAAATAATCCTTTTAGATGAAAATGCTTCTAAAATGAATTAATAACTCCTAAGCATGATTGAAAAATTTTTTAGAGTCATTTTGAAAGCTAATGTAGTCAAAGTGGAGCTTAAAAGATAATAAGTTGAAAAATTCTAAGTCTAAATTTTAATATGCCTAAAAGGTGATACATTGCTTATTTTTTTCATTTTTAAGCATATTGTGATGGGGAGCCTTGCAAAGGCAACCTCATCTTGCTCCTTGTTTTTCATCATCAAAAAGGGGGAGATTGTACGCCTATCTAGGTTTCATCTTGTTTTTATAATGACAAATCAAGGCATCTAATTATGCTACTAAGTGTGTTCACAGGAGTTAAGATATTAAGCACAATAACAAGGTGCAAATTGGAAGCCATGAAGCGTACAAGATGATTATATTTGGCTATGATCATGAAGCGTATAAAGACCAAGCTTGAAAACTATTGCTATGATGATTGAGCGTATAAAGACCAAGTCTGAATACTATTTACATGATCAATGGAGCTTATAAAGACCAAGCTTGAAGACTAACAAAATTGTTCTTCATGTATATTGCAAATAAGACCTATGTGAGTACACTACTATTGATTATGTGAAGAAGCTCATAAGTGACCTTAATTGGACCCTAAACACTCGATATTTCATGATAAATCATTTTCTAAAAGTGAAAAATTATTTCAAAGTGTCAAAATCATTTTCGAATGCAAAACTACTAAGGGTCTTGAGGCTTTAGGAAGTTTAGTCAATCGTATCACCACTCGATGAGCACGATTTGTATTCCAGGAAGTTTGGGTGACCGAACCTCAAACGTCGGGTGACTGAAGCCGCTATTAACTTTCAAAATTTCCTTTTTTAGGGAATTTGGGCAGCCGAAATTGCGGGATTCAACCCGCAATGACTATAAAATGGCTAATTTTGAATATAATAAATTATTTTTAAAGCTCAACGGCCATAAAACGGGTAGTTCATCATCTTGCATACAAATTCAAGGTTTCTAACTTATTTTAAAGTGACATACATCTATCATATACATCCAAGCTTTTGATCTTCAATTGAAAATCTTTTTCAAGCACTTTGCATTTCTAGTTCATCTTTCAAGTGCACACTTACTCTTTTGCTCATAAATATTTCTTAAAATTCATTGATTGAAAAGAGACCTTCTAGTTACCCCTTCATCTTCATTCATAATCATATTAAGATTTTTGTGATATTTTCATTGTACTTATCCGCTCAAGTTTGGAGCATTCAATGTACAACAATATTTATCGATTCCACTTTGTAAAGGCATTTCCGCCTATTGAAGGAGAGAGGAATTTCCGCCTAGTGAAGGAGGGAAGCATCTTTGCATATTGAAGGAGAAAGGCATCTCCACCTAAGTGAAGGAGAGAGGCATCTTCACCTATTGAAGGAGAGAGGCATCTCCGCCTAATGAAAGAGGGATTGTAAAGGCATATTCGCCTACTGAAGGAGAGAGGTTTCTTGGCCGACTTAAGGAGTATTTAATGGAATCTTCAAGCGGGTTACTTGATGCAAGGATGTAGGCAAGGATAGCTGAAACTTGTGAAAACATAGTTTTATTTTATCTTCCTTTAACTCTTTAAATTGACGGCATTTACATTCTGAAAGTTGAGGTGTAGTCTCAAGAGGGGGGGTGAATTGGGTTATTAAAATTTTCTTTATAATCTTTTTATGAATTCACAACCTTTTTAGCAATCACACAATAATACTTAGATATTTCACCAATCCACAAACCACACTCAATCTCAACACAAGCAAACAACAACCAAATAATCCAATCAACACAATAAACAAGCCGCAACACTTTGTTGATTCCAAACACTCATAGTAAAGTTTTGTTGTAGCCTTGTGTGAATGAATTTGATTCACGCCCGGTTATGAATGAAATTTGTTCGCTTTCTTTCAACTAAGATTTCCACAAACGATCAACGTACTCCTTTTAAGGTTTCCGCAAAAGATCAACATACTTTATTAAGTCAAAAGCCTTCTCATGCTCGGCTTTGGATTCCTACACTTTAAATACACACCACACAATTTTTATATGCAGAAAATAAAGAGAAAGGTTAAGAGTGAGACCGAGATTTTATATGAAGTTCAGCTTATCCCTAGCCTACATCCTTGCTTTAGACCAATGCCACCTAAGGTTTCCACTATACCGTTCCTTTCCGGACGAAACAAACCGTTACAAACCTCCTTAAGGGTAGAGCCCCCTCTCCAAGCGATGCCCCACACTTGGTCCAACGATCCAAACAACCTTGAACCATCAAAAACTATAAGAAGACAATCAAATATGTGTGTACAAAGAATGCTCTCAAATAGAGTTGGTTAGTACAATTTGAAATCACTATTATACTTAAATCAAAATATCAAAAAGAATGAAGTATGAAGCTCAAGAATTATTTCACAGGTATTCTTCTCTTGATAAGATTCAAGAACTCATAATCTTTTCTCAGAGAAGAAATCAGAAACTTGGAATAATCTCAGTTGACTAGCAGCAATTTAGTAGGCCAAAAAACTTTAAAAGCAAGAGAGCTTTGAGAGATGATTTTCAATTCTTGGTATTATTTGATTTCATAGACCATGTATTTATAGGCTTAGAAAGGGTCTTATTTGTGCTGCCCAAGATTACTTGGAGTGTCCCCGAAGTTTCTAGAAAGTTTGGGGTGAAAGAAATTTAAATTTGAAATTAAAACATTTAAAAAATATAGCTGTTGTCAAGGTTTGGTCGCCTAAGCCTTCAGCGCACTGTTTTTTTTTAAATTTTTCTGTTGAAAATGGGGTCAAGTGCCCGAGGTCCAACTTTAGTTGCCTGAGGCTACACTGCCTCTTCAGAATTCTTTTAGGAAAATCTTCAGTCGCCTGAGGTTTATTCCTCAGTCGCCTGAATAGATAAAGAATCTGTTTTTCTCTTTGTTTTCAAAACCCTTGGCTTTCCTACTTTTTTACATTTAAAATATATTTTCTGGGGCTTTTAAAATAAGGTCTCTAACTCCATTTTATCCCCTAATGAGCTTCATCTCATCCTAAATGATATTTAGAGTTGATGTACTTACATGAAGCTTCCTAAAACTTATAAACTCTTTTGTTCTTTGATGTCTTCATGAATATCCATTCTTTTTCCTTAAGCTTGATCATTCTTTTAGCTTCATTTTCTTTAATTATCTTGAGTCTCCTTGAGCTTCCACTTGATCACTTTGTAAATGTAATATGACTTTAAGCACTTGGTGATCTTTGGTCATTCTTTCTTGATCTTTTTGAACTTGTCATTTTAGAGTTCCTAAAATCTCATCACTTGAACACTAATTTGTTAAACCATCCTTTATTTGTTACCATCAAAACAAGATGTTAAATCCTTATTAGTTCAACAATCTCTCCCTTTTTGATAATGACTAATAAGGAGCAAAAATGAGAAAGCCTTGAAAATGACTCCCCCTTATAATAAGCATACTTTTTAACAATATCAATGTGATGATTTCATATAAGTTCAAAAATCATATGAATTATAACATCAAGTCATTCATTAAACCATATTTTAATGTTGCTTGTATCCTCATTGTAATTTCTCTCCCTCATACTAAATGTCATATGCTTTCTCTCCCCCATACTATAGGTCATATACTTTTATGTTTATAGGTCATGTCATATACTTTCTCTCCCCGATACTATAGGTCATATGCTTTTATTTTTATAGGTCATATGCTTTTATGTTTTATTCTTACATTTTCATATTCTCATATTTGCTCTCTAGAATATCTCTCCCCCTTTGACATCAATCAAAAAAAGACAAAAACCAATAATACAAATAGCTGTAACATAAGAAGCATAAGCATATATATATATAGGCATCAAAGTCATAAGCTTTTAAGACTATAGACCAAACTTAACACAAAGCAAGCAAAGCAGTACAAAACAAAATGAAAAAATAGAGTTGCTTTGTAATATAATGAAAAAATGCTAATCTCCTTCCTCACTACCTTCTTTAGATGCTGCATCCGAGGAATCATCCCTATGAGGAATAAAGCTAGTGTCCATCGGGTCACTGCTAGATGAACTAGCCCTAGTCTGCTCAACATGCGTAAGACGCTAGTCTAGTGAAGAGTAATTATTCTGAAGGCATGGAAGACCTAAATGCATATCACGGCTGAATGATGTAAACTCAATGTAAAAAGGTACGAACCATGAAGGGATTTCAGCAGCAGGGCCTTGGTGTTGATCTTGAGGAGGAGGAGGAAGTACAGCTACTGGCCTTCGTGGTCTTCCTCCTTTCAAGAACCAACCCTGATCATGTTTTTCATAGCCCATTTGTTTGAGGGTTGTGGAATTAGAAAGGTCGTACCGAGTATTTTTTATGAACAATTCTGAAGGAGTGGTAATGCTAAGATTGGAAAAGATAATATTGAGAGCACCAGCATACAGAAGGGTGACTCGATTTGCTTCCAACTTAGCTCACATCCATTTCATAATTATGCTAGATAAATCAAGTTTCTTCCCTTTCGGCAAGCACCACAACACAAAACAATCGACGTAGGAAATAAGATCATACAAACCGGCGTGTGGTAGGATGTTATTGGTGATGATCTTGTGAAGTATATGAGCTTTCAAATTTAGTTGTTTGTACATAGGATGATGACTAAACTAAATAGGTTCATTTACCATAATGAGTGGAAAAAATTCTTTTGGTGTGAAGCCGTGTTCGAGAATCCATGATTGGGCGAAGGTGAGACATTTAAATTCGCCCAGAGTAATATCGAGAATAGGAGCTAACGTTTGAGGGGTTAGAACTATCTTCTTGCCCCTAACTTTAGTGGTCAAAACATTCTCTCCATGAACCATATTCACATAAAATATTTTGACGAGGTTGGGAAATAAGCCTTTGGCTTGATAAACGACAAAATTTTTCCAACCGATATCCTGAAATAAAGGTAGCATTTCCAGGAATTCGGAATCAAAGAAGTGTTTTTCAATAACTTTACCAAAGATTGGTTCTATGGAGCGAAGAGGGGTTCGATATCTATGCTTCAAATGCGAAGTGACCAACCATTGTTCGATATTGGTGTCATTTTTCCTGAAAAATAACCCCTATTTGATGTTGTATTTGTGTGAGGCATCTTCAATTTTTGATGGAATAAATCAACCAAGAGAAACCCTAGAATCGGCGAGAGAAGATGTAGAATCATGTTTAGGTTGCTTGGATCGAAGGAAACTGGAAGTGGGTACTTCAGATGAGTGCTGGAGCAAGGTTCAGGAGCCTAGAATCTGAAAAGATTAGGGTTTTGTGCTAATATATATATATATATATATATATATATATATATATATATATATATATATAGTACCCACGACTTCAGGAACCTGAAGAATAAGCCTAGTCACCTGAAGATTTTCTGAAGGTGAATATTAACAGGCAGTAGCACCTCAGTCGCCTGAGGTCTGAAACTCAGGCTCCTGAGCCTCTATGTAGGCACCTAAACTTTCAAGTTTTGTCGCCTGAATTCCTCAAACTTCTAAAATTCTCTTTATTCTTAACTTAAAACCATCCTAACTCACATCTATATTATGTAACAACCCAAGTTCTCTTCTAATGGATATAAATCTTTCTTCGGAGAGAGGTTTTGGATATCCGCCCATTGATCATTTGTGTTTATAAATTCAAGTATGATATCTTCTTTTTGAACATGATCTCTTAAAAAGTGGTGTCTTATGTCAATGTGTTTTTTTCTTGAGCATGATATAGGATTTTTAGTGATGTCCATGGAACTGGTGTTATCACACTTAATTGGAATGGTGGAGTATTCTAAATTGTAGTCCTTTAATTGTTATTTCATGTATAAAGTTTGTGCACAACAACTTCCAGCTGCTACATACTCAACTTCAGTTGTGGATAAGGCTACAAAGTTTTGTTTCTTAGAAAACCAAGACACTAGAGATCATACTAGAAAATGACAGTCCCACTTGTACTTTTTCTATCTATCTTACACCCTACATAATTTGTATCTAAATAGTGAATCATTTTGAATATAGTTTCCTTGGGATACCAAAGTCCTAAATCAATTGTTCCTATCAAGTACTTTAGGATTCTTTTAATGACTATTTGATGTGATTCTTTGGGTGCTGATTGGAAACATGCACACATGCAAACACTAAACATTATATTAGGCCTACCAGCTGTTAAGTATAGCAAACTTCCAATCATGCCTCTATAGTATTTCATATCTACCAGCTTCCATTTTTCATCTTTATCAAGGCTTATTAAAGTACTCATAGGAGTACCTATGGGTTTACTACTTTCCATATCAAATTTCTTAAGCATATCTTTTATGTATTTTGATTGACTTATAAAAGTTTCATTTGTTGCTTCTTTGATTTGTAATCCTAGGAAGTAGTTTAACTCTCCCATCATGCTCATTTCAAATTCTTCTTGCATACATTTGGAAAATATTTTACATAGATTATCATTAGTTGCACCAAAAATAATATCATCTATATAAATTTGGATTATGAGCATGTCATCTTTCTTCGATTTAATAAACAAAGTACTATCAACCTTACCTCTAGAAAACCCTTTATCTAGTATGAATCTACTAAGCCTTTCATACCAAGCCCTAGGGGCTTGTGTCAAACCATATAGGGCCTTAGTTAGTTTGTACACATATTCTAGTTTTTGTATGTCTTCATAGCCTAGTGGTTGTTCTACATATACTTCTTCATTAATATAACCATTTAAAAATGCACTCTTTACATCCATTTGATATAATTTAGATTCCTTATGAGATGCATAAGCTAAGAGCATCCTAATTACTTCCATTCTAGTTACAGGAGCAAATGTTTCATCATAGTCTATCCCTTCTTATTGGTTGTATCCTTTAGTTACAAGTCTAGCTTTATTTCTAACTAAAATTCCATTTTCATCCTTTTTGTTTCTAAATACCTATTTAGTTCCTATAATTTAATGATTTTCCGGTTTGGGGACTAATGTCGATACTTTGCTTCCTTCAAATTAATCCAACTCTTCTTGTATGAATCATCACTTAAAGCTTCTTCTACATTTTTTTGTTCATCTTGAGATAAGAAAGTATAGTGATTGCATAAATTTGGCAAAGATGATCTTGTAGTTATTCCTTTTGATGGTTCTCCTATTATTTGATCTTTTGGGTGATTTCTTATATATTTCCATTCTTTTGGTAGTTTAATATTTTCAATAGCATCATTTGGTTTTTCTTCATTTTCTTCTTCTTTTGCTTCTACAAACTCATCTTGTTTTTGAGTAGCTTGTACTTCTTCAATTTTTATTGGTTTATTGAATGGACTCTCTTCATCAAAGGTTACATGAACTGATTCCAATATTGTAAGAGTTCTTTTATTGTATATCCTATAGGCATTACTACTTAATGAATATCGTAGGACTATCCCTTCATCAGCTTTTGCATCAAATTTGCCTCAGTCATTTTTATCACTTAATACATAGCATTTACATCCAAAAACATGAAAATAAGAGATGTTAGGCTTTCTTCCTTTCCAAAGTTCATAGGGAGTTTTATTCAAATTTGTCCTTATAGAAACTATGTTTATTACATAGCATGAGGTGTTTACTACTTCATCCCAAAAGTATTTTGGCAATTCATGTTAATTTAACATTGTTCTTGTCATTTCTTGAAGTGTTTTATTCTTTCTTCCAACAACTCCATTTTGTTGTGGAGTTCTATGTGCTGAAAAATTATAACTAATTCCATGTTCATTACAAAATTTATCAGTATCTTTGTTGTTGAACTCTCTTCCTTGATCACTTCTTATGTTTGAAACATTATATCCTTTTTCATTTTGAAGTTTCTTGCATAGATTTATCAACATATTACAAGCTTCATCCTTGGAGGCTAAAAACAATACCCAAGTAAACCTAGAATAGTTATCAACTAATACAAAGGCATATTGCTTTCCTCCTAAACTTTGAGTTCTAGTAGGACCAAACAAATCCAAATGTATAAGTTCTAAGGGTTTACTAGTTGATATATGTTTCTTCTTTTTAAAGCTTATCTTGATTTATTTTCCAAGTTAGCAATCATCACAAATTTTATCTTTAATGAACTTTGTGTTTGGTAAACTTTTAACTAAGTTCTTTCTAGATAGGTTTGATAATAGGTCCATGCTTGCACGTCCTAGCCTTCTATGCCAAAGCCAACTAACTTCATTTATGGTA
Source organism: Malania oleifera (assembly GCF_029873635.1). Classification (NCBI taxonomy): domain Eukaryota; kingdom Viridiplantae; phylum Streptophyta; class Magnoliopsida; order Santalales; family Ximeniaceae; genus Malania; species Malania oleifera. The sequence continues at coordinate 63,510,853 of NC_080426.1, forward strand.
GCCAAACATGTTCATCTTGATAGACTAAGTTTTCAAGGTTTATACTATACATTGTTTACTCTATAGGTTGTGAATAGAATTTCATGATTTCTAGGATTTTGAACTATACACTTATTTTTCTTAAAGATTATGTCATGACCTTTGTGACTAAGTTGACTTATACATAAAAGATTATGCTTTGCTCCATCAACTAACAAAACATCATCAATAGGAAGTGAGGGTTTTTTACCAATTTTACCTATAACGATGATTTTACCTTTGTCATTGTCACCGAAGGTCACATATTGTAACAACTTGCCTGTTTTACCATTTTTTTTTTTTCCTTCACATAATAACATACATAATAATCTTGATATCTTATTAAACTGTCATATTCGAGATCAACCTAGACCCATGGGTACTAGGGATATACCTATCATACAACTCTGATACCTAAGTAGCAAAAAACATAAAATTACATATATACCATACAACACCAGAAACCATACCAGAGTTCTATTGAATCTATTATATATATATACAATCATCCACAAAAAGACCCAAAAAAGTATCCTAGGGTTATAATCTCAAAAATCCATCTGACCCTACCTCAGCTACTTACCATTTTGATAGGGTGGCACGATCAACCTCTACTGCTGCACGGCTTTACCTACCCTCCTACTTGGATTTCCTGAAATGTTTGTAATGCTGGGGTGAGACACCTCTCAGTAAGGGAGATAAACTAACATCAGTGTATGGCAACATGAGTATTCTTGTGATAAATATAAAAAGTACATAAATCATATTTAGTAAAAACTATCTATTCGATTTCTGAATAAACATAATTAATCGTAGCATAACATATCTACTGTATTTATGAATCATGTAAATCATCTTATATAACGGTACAATACTTGAAATAATACTCAGGATGGATAGTTAGCTAATGTCATGTCTTACCCCCACATGACTGGGTTGTGCGGCCCGCAAGCGGGACGTAGCTATGGCTAGCCGACCACGCTAAGTCAACATAAGTCTATAAGTACAACGAGGTTGCCCCACCTGGTCTGTACTGCCAGTGGGACACCTGCACTACCATGAAGCCACATCGATTGCCATCTCCCACACTTTATCTGAGATGTGTGGTAGCACTAATATAATCATGATCTTGAACATATAGCTACGGTACCTTGGTTCGTGAAACTAAACTAAGCCATCCGGGTTCTGATAATAAAGAATACATTTCATGATACCAGTACATAACTGTTTTATATTTCATGGAAATATTTGACATGATCATATTTTCATGACTTCTTGACATAACATACATAATTACGACATTTATGCCAACATAAATCACGGCATCTACACCGAAATATCATAACATGTAAATCACAGCATTTGCGCCAGCATATCATATCATATAAATCACGGCATCTACACCGGAAAAAAACATGTTATACTGAATCTTGATATTTCTACACTATTTAACATAATACTTCAAAACCATAGTTCTTGAAGGTGGAATAGCGATCCAAAGAGGGGGGTGAATTGGCACAGCTTATTAAACAATTCACACACCAAAACTAAAACTCACCACAATTTAATTTAAAGCTTAACCAAACAATTAAACAAATAATAATTCAACCAATCACAAACCAACCAAAATGATGCAACACTTTGTGCACTTTTAGCTTTCGTTAGCAGCTCTGTAAATTGTTATGCAAGCCCTATTTTTGAGTTGATTTTTATTGAATTCTCTTAATTAAGATTTCTGCAAATTAACCAACATACTCTCTTGTGGGTTTCCACAAATAGTAAATTGAAATGTACTTTCTTTAAATTAAGAGTCTTCTTTTAATTCAGCATTTAAAACCTACAACCTGCACTTAGCATACACAACCAATATTTATAGTGTTGAAATTTAAAAAAGTAGGGCAAGAAGAAAACCACAGTTTTACAAGGTTCGGCTTATCCCCAGCCAAGGTCCTCACCTTTGGCCAACACTACCAAAGGATTCCACTATGAACGCTCCTTTCCGTGTGGAGCAAACCTTTTACAAAAAACCCTCTTTTTTAGGAAGAGAAACTTCTCCAAGCAATCAACGCATGCTTGGTTCAACGATCCAAATCAGCCTTGAACCATCAAAGTACAACAAGAAGAGAATAAGAATCTGTGTACGAGAACACTCTCAAAACAGAGCAAGTTTGTACAAGTTAGAGCACTAAATATACTTCAATTAAATATTAGTTAGAGCACTAAATATACTTCAATCAAATATTAGTATAGAAAGTATGAAGCTCAAGTTTAGATATCACCAGATGTTCTTTAGAATTTGACGAAACTCAATTGTAGATTAGAACCGTAGGCTTATGAATCAGAAGCATTTCAATAGAGTTTTCCTAGCAAGAGTGTTTGAAAGAGTGAGCTTTGTGAGAGATTAAAAGTAGGATGTTTGATTGCTTGAATGAATGCTTGGTGATTTAATTTCTTGGGTTTAAAGGAGTATTTATAGACTTTTTGGGATGTGTTTCTTTGTTTCCCAAGTTAGTTGGAGTTTCCACCAATTTTTTATAACGTTAAATTTTGAAAAATTAATTTTTAGAATTTTCCCATTGAAGTTCAAAATTAAAAAATCTTGTAGGGTCAGTCGACTAGACAGGCGATTGGGTGGGTGTTTTATGCAGGTCTGTCGCCTGGATAGGTGGCTGAGACCTTTCTATTTGCTAGAAATTAATTTCACTAAAAGTTTTAGTTGGCTGACTGAACACAATTAAAAAAGTATTAGTCGAATGGGCTTGTCAGTCGGCTAACTAATCATAGTTCAAAATGGACACTCGGCTGGGCAGTTATGTAACGGGTATGTTTCTCAGTCAGTTAGGAAAATTCAGTGTATTCTGGTTAGTCGGCTGACCAGTAAATTTTTTTAAAACTTCTTTCTTTTTAAGATTTTAAACCTTTTGTTATTTGAAAAACTTGAATGTGACTTTTTCAAAAATATTTTCTAGGGTTTTTCAAAAACTGTCTCTAAGTCCTTGTTGCATCCTAATGAGCTTCATATTTCTAAATAATATTTGAATTGAAATACTTACAAATGACTTTCTAAACATGAACTCATTAAGCACTAAGTCTTCAAGCTCTTTTGTCCATATCTTGAGGTTCAGCTTGACTTGGAGTCCCAATATCCTTTAAGTTTTGACATGTATTGCTTCTATATTCTAGGAAGCTTTCATTTGATTGGCTTTAATTGCAAGATTTCTTCCGTGATAACCATGAGAGTATTTGGATAAGTAAATCCTGAAATAACATCACTCAACAACTTATGCTAATATATCCTTCATTTTTTATCATCAAAATAAGATTGAAAAGCCTAGTTAGGCCAACAATCTCCCTCTTTTTGATGATTCCAAACAATGAGCAAAGATGAGGGTTCCTTTGGGAAGGCTCCCCCTTACTATAGGCGTTCTTTCAATATTTTAAGTATATCAAGCTTATGAACACACATAATCCATTATAACTCAATATAGCATGTAGAGTTCTTCCAGCAAGGGTGTTTGAAAGAGTGAGCTTTGTGACAGATTAAGAGTAGGATGCTTGATTGCTTGAATGAATGCTTGGTGATTTGATTTCTTGGGTCGAAAGGAGTATTTATAGACTTTTTAGGATGTGTTTCCTTGTTTCCCAAGTTACTTGGAGTGTCCACCAATTGTTTATAACGTTTACTTTTGAAAAACTAATTTTCAGAATTTTCCCGTTGAAGTTCAAAATTTAAAAATCCAGTAAGGTTAGTCGGCTACACAGGTGACTGTGTAGGTGTTTTATTTAGGTCAGTCGGCTGGATAGGTGGCTGAGACCTTTCTATTTGCCGAAAATTAATTTCACTAAATTTTTTGTCAGCTAGCTGAACACAGTTAAAAAAGTGTTAGTCAAATAGGCTTGTCAGTTGGCTGACTGGTCATAGTTCAAAATGGTCAGTTGGTTAGGCAGTTATTCAACAGGTATGTTGTCAGTCGGCTAGGAAAATTCAGTGTATTTTGGTCAGTCGGCTAACCAATAAATTCTTTTAAAACTTCTAACTTTTTAAGCTTTTAAACCTTTTGTTATTTGAAAACCTTGAATATGACTTTTTCAAAAATATTTTCCAGGGTTTTTCAAAAACTTGGTCTCTAATTCTTTGTTGCATCCTAATGAGCTTCATATTTCTAAATAATATTTGAATTGAAATACTCACAAATGATTTTCTAAACATGAACTCATTAAGCACTAAGTCTTCAAGCTCTTTTTTCCATCTCTTGAGGTTCAACTTGACTTCGAGTCCCAATATCCTTTAAGTTTTCACATGTATTGCTTCTATATTCCAAGAAGCTTTCATTTGATTGGCTTTAATTGCAAGATTTCTTCTGTGATAACCATGAGAGTATTTTGATAAGTCAATCTTGAAATAAAGTCACTCAACAACTTATATTAGTATATCCTTCATTTGTCATCATCAAAACAAGATTGAAAAGCCTAGTTAGGCCAACAATCTCCCCCTTTTTGATGAAGACAAACAAAGAGCAAAGATGAGGGTTCCTTTAAGAAGGCCCCCCTTTACTATAGGCATTCTTTCAATATTTTATGTATATCAAGCTTATGAACACACATAATCCATTATAACTCAATAAAGCATATAGAGTTCTCCCAGTAAGAGCATTTGAAAGAGTGAGCTTTGTGACAAATTAAGAGTATGATGCTTGATTGCTTGAATGAATGCTTGGTGATTTGATTTCTTGGGTTTAAAGGAGTATTTATAGACTTTTTAGGATGTGTTTCCTTGTTTCCCAAGTTAGTTGGAGCGTCTACCAATTTTTTATAATGTTTACTTTTGAAAAACTAATTTTTAGAATTTTCCCATTGAATCAGCAGGAATTCAATAAAGTTCTCCCAACAAGAGTGTTTGAAAGGGTGAGCTTTGTGAGAGATTAAAAGTAGGATGCTTGATTGCTTGAATGAATGCTTGGTGATTTGATTTCTTGGGTTAAAAAGAGTATTTGTAGACTTTTTAGGATGTGTTTCCTTGTTTCCCAAGGTAGTTGGAGTGTCCACCAATTTTTTATAACGTTAACTTTTGAAAAACTAATTTTCAGAATTTTCCTGTTGAAGTTCAAAATTTAAGAATCCTGTAGGGTCAGTCGGCTAGAGAGGCAATTGGGTAGGTGTTTTATGCAGGTCAATCGGCTGGATAGGTGGATGAGACCTTTTTATTTGCCAGAAATTAATTTCACTAAAATTTTTAGTCGGCTAACTGAACACAGTTAAAAAAGTGTTAGTCGAATGGGCTTGTCAGTCAGCTGACTTGTCGAAGTTCAAAATGGTCAGTCAGTTAAGTAGTTATTCAACGGGTGTGTTTGTCAGTCAGCTAACAAAATTCAATGTATTCTGGTCAGTCGACTGACTAGTAAATTTTTTTAAAACTTATGATTTTATAAGCTTTTAAACCTTCTGTTATTTGAAAAACTTGAATGTGACTTTTTCAAAAATATTTTCTAGGGTTTTTCAAAAACTTGGTCTCTAAGTCCTTGTTGCATCCTAATGAGCTTCATATTTCTAAATAATATTTGAATTGAAATACTTACAAATGACTTTCTAAACATGAACTCACTAAGCACTAAGTCTTCAAGCTCTTTTGTCCATCTCTTGAGGTTTAGCTTGACTTTGAGTCCCAATATCCTTTAAGTTTTGACATGTATTGCTTCTATATTCCAAGAAGCTTTCATTTGATTTGCTTTAATTGCAAGATTTCTTTCATGATAACCATGAAAGTATTTTGATAAGTCAATCCTAAAATAAAGTCACTCAACAACTTATGTTAATATATCCTTCATTTGTTGTCATCAAAACAAGATAGAAAAGCCTAGTTAGGCCAACAATCTCCCCCTTTTTGATGATGACAAATAATGAGCAAAGATGCGGGTTCCTTTGAGAAGGCTCCCCCTTACTATAGGCATTCTTTCAATATTTTAAGTATAACAAGCTTATGAACACGCATAATCCGTTATAACTCAATATAGCATATAGAGTGCTTCATATGCTTTAATATGTCAATATGCTCTCAAATTACTTTATCATGATGAATATGCTTCAAAAAAAAAAAAAATAGTCAATCAAAGTCATAATACTCAAAATATCATATTTGCTTTCCATAATCTCTCCCCCTTTGGACATCAATCAAAACAAGGGGAAATGTATCAGACGTTTAGAAGTCATACAAGTACAAGAAAGAAAGAGAAACACCCAATCTAAGTTATAAAAAATATTGTATAAATTCAAAAAGGTTCCATAGTTCAAATTTTGTGAGTACAAAAGCAGTCTAGCTGGCATCATCATCATCATCATCTTCTTCTTCTTCTTCCTTTTCTTATTCTTCTTCCTCCGAACCATCCTCTTCTTCCATATTTCCCTCATCTTTAGCATCACTCTTTTCCTTAGATTCCTCATCATCATTCCCATCTTTACTTGCTAGAGTAGAACTGATGTCCATTTGATCAGTAGAACGTGAGGAGCTTGTTAAGAGTTTCTCAATACGACTTAAGCGGTCATCAAGTGAAGAGTAATTTGCTTTAATGGAAGAAAATTAAGTTTGAAGGGATTAGAGCCTTGTTTGCATGGTGTTACTAAAGGTGGTAAATAATTGATAAAAAGGGTTAAACCATGCAAGATGAGTTGTAACAAGAGGCTGGTGCACTCGTTCTCCACTTCCCTTTAAAATCCATCCATCCTCGTATTTTTCATAACCCATTAATTTTATAGTTGTAGAATTGAAAATGTCGTAATGGGTTCGCTTCACAAAGAAATCAGAAGGAGAGGATACTTGCATCTTAGCAAAGAGTTGATTCAGGATTCCACCATAGGGAAGAGTAACTCATCATGCTTCCACATGAGATATCATCCATTTCAATATTAGACTTGGTAGGTCAAGTTTCTTTCCCTTGAGCAAGCACCGTAGTACAAAGCAGTATAAATAGGAGATATACGCGTATGAACCAGCTTGAGGAAGGATATTATAAGTGATAATTTTCTAAAGAATTTGAGCTTGAAGGTTCGTATGTTTGTATAAGGGTAGATTGTCAAATGAAGCAAGCTCGGTGTCCAAGATTAAGGGAAGAAATTCTTTTAGAGTAAAGCCTTGATCTAGGATCCATGGAATTCCAAAAGGAGGACATTCGAAATCTTCTTTGGTGATTTTGAAAATTTTGGCTAGAGAATCGAGAGTGAGAGAAATAGGTTTTCTTATAACCTTGGTAGTAAGCCCAGTTTCTTCCTTAACCAAATTTGCCTAGAAAATTTTTATGAGTTTTGGGAAGTGTCACTTGGCTTGATACAAAATAAAAATTTTCCATCCTAGGGCCTCAACCAATGAAATGATGTAAGGGAAATCAGATGTGAAAAATGAAGTGTTAAGAATTTTACCTAGTATTGGATCTGTCGTGCATAAGTGATTTTGGTAGAACTTCTTGGCATGCGGAGCTGCTGGCCATTTCTTGATAGAAGAACCCTCAATAGATTGAGAAGAAGTGGAGGGTTTCCTACTTCCAACACTCTTGGTTCACAACATTTTTGAACTTTCTTTGATACATAAAGCTAAAAAACCTAGAGTTGCGTAAGGAATGGAGATGGATGATGAGATTTTTTAGGGTGAAGGACCGAGGAATAGTGGAGAGGGAGAGTACGAGTGAAGCTTAAACCTTAGGTCAGTTGGATGACCACTCGAAGGACTGGGGTTTTTATAAAAAAATTTGGAGATTCCCATCAGTCAGTTGGCTAACCCCGTGGTCAGTTGGCTAACTAGTTGCTATATCAAAAGACATGGTTCCTTCAGTCAGTCGGCCTGGTCTTTAGTCAGCTGGCTGACTATAAACTTCTTTACACATAGTTGTTCAGTCAGTTGACTGTGCCTTTAGTCAGTCGGCTAGCTGTTGATCTTTCTTAAAAATTGATTCTTTACATGATTTCTCTGCTATGTAATAGAACAAGTTCTCTTCTAATGGTTATGAATCTGTCTTCTGAGAGAGGTTTAGTAAAAATATCGGCCCATTGATCATTTGTATTGATAAATCCAAGTGTTATATTTTCTTTTTGAACATGATCTCTCAAAAAATGATGTCCAATATCAATATTTTTTGTTCTAGAGTGTGATATAGGATTTTTAGATATATTTATTGCACTTGTATTATCACACTTGATTGGAATGGTTTGATATTTTAAATTAAAATCTTTTAACTGTTGTTTCATGTATAGACTTTGTGCACAACAACTCCCAGCTACAATATATCAGCTTCAGCAGTTGATAAAGCTACTGAATTTTGTTTCTTTGAAAACCATGATATTAAGGAACGTCCTAGGAAGTAACATGTGTCACTTTGCTTTTTCTATCAATATTGCATCTGGCATAGTCGGCATCCGAATAACTAGTTATTTCAAATTCGGTGTCTTTTGGATACCATAGTCCTAGATTGATTGTTCCTAATAAATATCTTAGAATTCTCTTTACATCTAGTTGATGTGATTCTTTAGGAGCTGATTGAAAGTGAGCACATGAGCACACACTAAACATTATATCCGGTCTACTAGCTATTAAGTATAATAAACTTCCTATGCCTTGATAGTATTTTATATCTATTGGTTTTCCTTTTTCATCTTTGTCAAGACTTGTTAAGGTACTCATAGGAGTTCCTATTGGTTTACATCCTTCCATATCAAACTTTTTAAGCATTTCTTTTATGTATTTTAATTGACTAATGAATGTTCCATTCTTAGCTTGCTTTATTTGTAAACCTAGGAAGTAATTCAATTCTCCCATCATACTCATTTCAAACTCATTGTGCATGCATTTTTCAAATTCTTTACATAATTCTTCATTTGTACAACCAAATATGATATCATCAGCGTAGATTTGAATTATAAGCATATCTTTGTTTTTGGATTTTATGAATAGGGTACTATCTACCTTTCCTTTTGAGAAACCATTATCTAGTAAGAATTTACTTGACCTTTCATACCAAGCTCTAGAAGCTTGTTTTAATCCATACAAAGCTTTGGTTAATCTAAATACATGATTAGGTTGTTTCATGTCTTCAAATCCTGGGGCTTGTTCTAGTATACCTCTTTATTTATATATTCATTCAAGAAAGCACTTTTAACATCCATTTGGTATAATTTGAATTCTTTGTGGGATGTGTAGGCTAATAGCATTCTTCTTGCTTAAATTCTTGCTACAAGGGCTAAAGTTTCATCATAATCTATTCCTTCTTCTTGATTATACCCTTTTGCTACAAGTCTAGCTTTGTTTCGTTTTCTTAAAGCTAAACTTAATTTGTTTTCCTAGTTGACAAGCGTCACATATTTTATCTTTAACAAACTTTGTACTAGGAAGTAGTCTTACTAAGTTCTTTTATCTAATCTTGACAATAAGTCCATACTAGCGTGTCCTAGTATTCTATACCATAACCAACTAGCCTTGTTCATAGACACTAAGAATGTAATATTTTGAGATTTTATCTTTTCAAATTTTATGCAATACACATTGTCAATTCTTTGAGCAGTGAAGAAAACATTGTGTTTTTCTCTATTTTTAACAACACATTTATCTTGTTTAAAGGTTACATCAAATCCTTTGTCACTTAATTGGCTAATGCTTAATAGATTATGTTTTAACCCCTCAACTAATAATACATCATCAATAGTAAGGGAAGGTTCTTTACCTATCTTACCAATCCCAATGATTTTACCTTTAGCATTGTCTCCAAAAGTGACGTATCCACCATCTTTTTGCATTAGAGTGGTGAATTTGGATCTATCTCCGGTCATATGCCTAGAACACCTACTGTCCAAGTACCAATTGTCTTTTGATGTGGTCGTCCTAAGGCAAACCTACAAGAGGAATTCAATGTGTTATTCTTAGGAATCCAAACTTTCTTAAACTTCATAGATTCATTTTTGTTTTGTCCAAGTACTTGCATAGTATTTTGACTCTTTGACAAAATATCCCATATAGAGACCTTTTTCCTTTTGTTCTCTATTCCATTATATCAAATTCCTTCCTTGTCTACTGGCATCTTTTCTTTACCAAGCAACTTTTCAAAGTTTTCTTTTCCTTTGGTAAAATTGTATATGATTTTCTCTTTATCTTCAATTTTGTCTTTAAGATCCTTAATTTCTATGTTTTCTGATTTTGACCATTCATTTGTATTTTAACTATTTCTTGAGATAAGTCATTTATCTTTTTCTTAAGTTCATCAATATGTGAATCTTTTTCTTTTTCAATTGATTTTAGTGTGTCAAGTTGATTTTTGATTGATTCATTTTGTTCTTTTAAAGTAATATTCCTTTTTGGGACTCTGACAAATCTATTGTGCAAAGCAAAGAGTTTAGCTTCCATTTCTTTGTATGATGGCATACTATCACTAAAGTCACTACATAAACTGTCACTAGATTCATTTGATGAATAGTAGGAATTTATCTCATCATCATGCGTCATGAAGCATATGTTGGCCACTTCTTGATCACTTGATTCGCTTGAGCTAGTGTCATCCCAAGCAGCCTTCATTGCCTTCTTTTTCTTATTTTTGACATCCTTTTTGAGCTGTGGACAATCAGGTTTAATATGTCCTACCTTTTTACAATTGTAACAAGTGGGTGGTTCTTTCTTGTTTCCTTTTTACTACCTTCTCCTTTTTCAGTTTTTGATCCTTTAAACTTTCTAGAAAACCTTTTATTCTTTTTAAAGAATTTTCCAAACTTCTTAGTGATGAATGTTAGTTCTTCATCATCTAGGTCACTTGACTCTTCCTCTTCTTTACTAGAGTTTTCCTTAGCTACCTTAAGGGCTTTTGATTTTTTTATTCTTGTTAGTATTTCGTTCATTCATAGCCATCTCATAGGTAAGTAGAGATCCTATAAGTTCATCTAGGTAGGTATTCTTAAGGTTTCTTCCTTTTGTAATGGTTGTGACTTTAGGTTCCCAAATGGGTGGTAGCCCTTTAAGAAATTTTCGGATCATTTCATAGGTTGAATAATTCTTTCCTAAAGCATTTAAGGAGTTTATTATATGTGTGAACCTAGTGTACATATTAGTTATTGTTTCATCTAGATTCATCCTAAAGGCTTCATATTCACTAGTTAACATAATCTTGTTGTCTCTAACATCTACAGTGTTTCATAGGTTACTTCTAATTTGTCCCAAATTTCTTTTACAGATTTTCATGCCATGATTCTATTGAATTCATTAATATCAAGCGCACAATACAATGCATTCATAGCACTTGAATTTCCTTGAAGCATCTTATAGTCAAGGTCAATCATATCTTTTTCTTCTTTGGGTACTTCTTTTCCATCTACAAGTTTAGTAGGAATTAGGTCACCATGTGTGACAACTTTCCATGCTTTCCAATCCATTGTTTGAAGATAGATTCTCATGCATTGTTTCCAAAACATGTAGTTAAGTCCACAAAATATGGGTGGTCTAATTGAGGATTGACCCCCACCAAAGGGAGCTACTCCTATTTGTGACATCTAGATCTTTATATAGCTTCTAGTTAAGATTTACTATAATGTGGCTCTGATACAAATTGAAAGTCGAATAGTGATCCCAAGAAGGGGTGAATTGGGTTATTGAAATTTTAGATTCCTTTTTAAAAATTCTTAAGTTACTTGATTTATTAGTTCCCAAACGAAAACATAAACACCCAGCTTATTAAACAATTCACACACCAAAACTAGAACTCACCACGATTTAATTTAAAGCTTAACCAAACAATTAAATAAACAATAATTCATCTAATCACAAACCAACCAAAATGATGCAACACTTTGAGCACTTTCAGCTTTTGTTAGCCGCCTTGTAAATTGTATGCAAGCCCTATTTCTAAGTTGGGTTTTACTGCGTTCTCTTAACTAAGATTTCTGCAAATTAACCAACATACTCCCTTGTGGGTTTCTGCAAACGGTAAATTGAAATGTACTTTCTTTAAATTAAGAGTCTTCTTTTAATTCAACATTTGAAACCTGCAACTTGCACTTAGCATACACAACCCATATATATTAGTGTTAAAATTTGAAAGAGTAGGCCAAGAAGAAAACCACGGTTTTACGAGGTTCGGCTTATCCCCAGCCTACATCCTCGCCTTTGGCCAACAATACCAAAGGATTCCACTATGAACGCTCCTTTCCTGGTGGAGCAAGCCTTTCACAAAAAACCCACTTTTTCAGAAAGAGAAAACTCTCCAAGCAATCAACCCATGCTTGGTTCAACGATCCAAATCAGCCTTGAACCATCAAAGTACAACAAGAAGAGAACAAGCATCTGTGTACAAGAACACTCTCAAAACAGAGCAAGTTTGTACAAGTTAGAGCACTAAATATACTTCAATCAAATATTAAGATAGAAAGTATGAAGCTCAAGATTAGATATCACTGGGGGTTCTTTAGAATTTGAGGAAACTCAATTGTAGATTAGAACCGTAGGCTTATGAATCAGCAGGAATTAAATAGAGTTCTCCCAGCAAGAGTGTTTGAAAGAGTGAGCTTTGTGAGAGATTAAGAGTGGGATGCTTGATTGCTTGAATGAATGCTTGGTGATTTGATTTCTTGGGTTTAAAGGAGTATTTATTAAATTTTTAGGATATGTTTCCTTGTTTCCTAAGTTACTTGGAGTGTCCACCAAGTTTTTATAACGTTTACTTTTGAAAAACTAATTTTTAGATTTTTCCCGTTGAAGTTCAAAATTTAAAAATCTTGTATGGTCCATCGGCTGGACAGGCGACTGGGTAGGTGTTTTATGCAGGTCAGACGACTGGACAGGCGGCTGAGACCTTTCTATTTTCCAGAACTTACTTTCACTAAAATGGTCAGTCGGCTGACTGAACACAGTTCAAAAAGTGTTAGTCAGATGGGCTTGTCAGTCGGCTGATTGATCGTAGTTCAAAGTGGTCAGTCAGCTGGATAGTTATTCAACGGGTATGTTTGTCAGTTGACTGGGAAAATTCAGTGTATTTTGGTCAGTCGGCTTACCAGTCAATTTTTTTAAAACTTTGGGTTTTTTAAGCTTTTAAACCATTTGTTATTTGAAAAACTTGAATGTGACTTTTTAGAAACATTTTCCATAGTTTTTCAAAAACTTGGTTTCTAAGTCCTTGTTGCATCCTAATGAGCTTCATATTTCTAAATAATATTTGAATTGAAATACTTAAAAATGACTTTCTAAACATGAACTCACTAAGCACTAAGTCTTCAAGCTCTTTTGTCCATTTATTGAGGTTCAACTTGACTTCAAGTCCCAATATCCTTTAAGCTTTGACACGTATTGCTTCTACACTCCGAGAAGCTTTCATTTGATTAGATTTAATTGCAAGCTTTCTTCCATGATATCCATGAGAGTATTTTGATAATTCAATCCTGAAATAAAGTCACTCAATAACTTATGTTAATATATCTTTTATTTGTTATCATCAAAAGAAGATTGAAAAATATTGTTAGGCCAACAAATCCTGTGTTGTTTTTATGGTTTTCTGAAAATTGCCATAACATGCTTATTCTAAAGAAAACATAACATTTTGGTATAACATAATTTTCATGGAAAAAACATACTCATGCCACACAAACATGAATGTTATTCTAAATATAAAATCTGAACTGAAATCATGTTTTCTGTTAAAAAGTATAAAATCCATTTCCCTGTTCAATAGCAATATTCCCAAATACTGTATTATATCATACATAATTTTTGAAAATAAAGGTTGTATAATAATAAATAATTTCATGAAAATTCTGACTTAATTAATACCCTTACCTGACTTACTGAGAAGCCCCCAATCTAACCCAAAATAATGTTTGTAGTATTCCTAACTCAACACCCTGAAATTTACATTTTCTCCAACAAAAATTTAGTATTATTCCATCTACCACACTTTCCTCGGTCCAAAAATACCAAATACCGTAAAAAACATAAAATACTCAACTTACCCAGATTTTGGAATGGTACCTAAGTTGGTCTAACCAGCGATCTACTATGGTAGACTTGAAGAGAATCTTCCTAGGAGTAACGTGGTGGCTTCCGATCATCAAGATGGTAAAGAATGAAGCCGAAATCGAAGAGAGAAGGTAGAGGGGACGAACTTCTAGAGAGAGAGAGAGGGTTTCCACACAAAATTGCTCGCTGAATCCCGAGTTTGGCATATTTATACACTTGGATTCGTCGACGAGACATGTCAACTCGTCGACGAGGCCAAGAAGGGAGTTTGTCGATGAGCTTATAACCTTTGTCGATGAACTTCAGGCCCGACTTCACCACTCCCGATATATTTTCGTTGACAAGACAAGTGGCGTACGATGAACCAGTGAATGAGTTCGTCGACGAGATTAGAGGGTTCGTCGACGAACCCTGCTTTGCCCCCTTTTTGAATTTCTTTTCCTTTGAGCTATTTTTCTCTCTCTTTGTTATTTAATAGCTATAAATTTTTGGGTCTCTACATTCTCTCCTCCTTATAAAAATTTCATCTTCAAAAGTTTACATATGTATTGAACACTATCCTTTGAGAAAAATGTGCTACTTATTTTATTACTTACCCTCACTTGTGGCGAAGGAATACCATGGTTACATTCAGGGTTCTGGAAGATTACAAATACATAAAATAAAATTCTCCCAATACCAAATTACTACCTACTAACCGAAAATTATTACATGCATTGACTAACCTACACAAAAAAAAAAAAAACCTAACATACTTGCCTGCATCTTTTCCTAATTATTCACTACAAAAAAATTAGTTTTTAGTGACAAATTTAATTTCGTCACTAAAAGTCAATATTACTGACGGTTTTTAATAATCGTCACTAATAGATCAAGAATTAGTGACGATTTTATCAGCTGTCACTAATACTTTCGCCACTAAAAATAGCGCGGTAAAAATTTCCGCTTGAAAATTTTACCGAGAAAATATTAGCGACGATTTTATTATATTAGTGGCGATTTCAAAATCATCACTACTAGTGTTTTTTATTAAACAAATATTAAAAAATAAATGGTTAAGGGTATTAGTGATGATTAGAAAAAACCGTCACTAATAATTGGTATTAGTGACGATATTCAAACCTTCACTATCAGTGTTTTTATTAAAAAAATATTTAAAAAGAAATAGTTAAGGGTATTAGTGATGGTTTGGGAGTACCGTCACTAATAAGTGGTATTAGTGACGGTTTTAAAACCGTCACTACTAGTATTTTTATTTAAAAAATTATTTTAAAAAACTAATTAAGGGTATTAGTGACGGTTATCACAAAGCGTCACTAATAAGGTTTATTAGTGATGGTTTTTAAAACCATAACTATTAGTGTTTTTATTAAAAAATATATTTTTAAAAATTGGTTAAGGGTATTAGTGATGATTTGGTATAATCGTCACTAATAATAGGGTATTAGTGACGGTTTTGGAACCGTCACTACTACTTTAGACTTTAATTTCAATAAAACCCTAATGGCCCCTAACCCACGCCGCGGCTCTTACCAAGGCCTCCCTCATCTCTGACCTCTGACCTCTTAGCTCTCCCTCTCTCAAATCTCAATCCTCTCCTCTCCTCTCCTCTGGTGCACTGCTACGTGCTAGACTTGTTGGTGTTGCGAGTCTGCGAAGTGCGAACGATCCCCAGCTCGAGTTGTCATCTTCTCCAGGCTCCACAGACCACAGCCACAGGCATCATTCATCCCCGTCGTCTCCTCCAGGCTCCCGCTGCTCCACGGTAAGATACGACACATTTTATGTTCTATTTTTTTGTGCTACTTTTATCACCTTGGTGCCTAAGAAGAGTTGATCCATTTAGGGGCTGTAATTTCGGCCTATTGGCTAAGTAACTAGTGTGTACGAGAATACTGCTAAGGTCCTTGAGGATAGCTTAAGTTTGGTTATTTGTGATACCATTTTACATGATCAAAGTTGTTTTTTTTTTTTTTTTTAATAGCTCCAGCTGAGCTAACAATGAACTATAGATCAGAATCCAATCCAGAAGAGAACAAGTCCCTTCAACCAAGTATTCAAGGGCAGCACCTCACTTAGAACAAGTCCATCCTGACTCTCACTTCTCACACTAGAAGTCCAACAACTGTATGTAGACGTAAAAGCCATAACAGATCACAAACTTCCATTGCAGAAGTACCAATCCTGCAGGATAATTAAAACACCAACACAAACCTTCCATATTAAACCTGAGACATTTCTTCACTAACACACTCCACCAGTTAAAACTCATGTTTGAATTAGGAACCACTAGCATCAGAAACCTACAGGTATAGAGTATCAACCCTGAATTTAATAAATTCAGACTCATGATAAAACCCTATTCTAACCACCATAGGGACTCAGCAGGCAAAAGAGAAATTAACAAATCACAAAAGATCCAGCAACCCAATGCAAGATTGAAAAACACTAACAGATCACCATGAGCTTATCCTGAAGGAAATTGAAATTAAATTAACTGTTCTCAAACAAAACAGCCCTCACTGCACACTCATAACATTCAAGCCTCCAAACTTCAAATTTGAGCCAGCAGTAATGGATCACACCAGATACATCTTCCAGCACTACCAGGTTAAGTCTGCAGCCCAAATGAACTAACAACCACCAGATCACAAGCAACTAGCAAAAGACAGCTAACTTCTCCCATAGAGCCCAAGACACCTAACTTCTCCTGAAATTATCCATCGAGCCCAAGACACCTAACTACAAGCCTCAGACCACCATTTGTAGTCCAATGCACACCAGAGCATCATCAACAGAGGTTAGTGCAATTCAATCTAATATCTTTACTTAAATCTGATATCTTTATTATAGGTATTAGAGATAATGATCTTGATGAAATTATGGAGTTAACTGGTTTTTCTCGTGGTGAATTCCACCTTCGTTATTTAGGCATCCCTCTAGCATCAACTAGGTTGAATGCAATGCACTACTCTCCACTAATTAGGATATCCAATAATATTGATGCTTGGCTGAAGAATACTATCTCCTCTGCAGGGAAATTAGAATTAATCAACTCAGTTATTCAAGGTTCAGAGTGCTTTTGGCTTCCAATTTTTCCCATTCCCAGCTCTGTTAGAGAGTATATTATTAAGCTCATTTTTCCAATTTGTCATGCAAATTGGGTTATAATATGATTTTCGAAGACATTGTATTCATTCACAACTGTTAACGAAGGTTGTTTGACACCCTTTTTCTCTTACCAATTTAGTAGTAGTAGTTGAAGCCATTGAGCTTATTCCAGCAAAAGAATTATCTTAGTTTATTAAGGCAGCATGTAGCCTGCACATATTATTTGTCAATGGGCATGTGCAGGTGTGTATAATTTTTGTGTCGTCATTTAGTAAAATGCTTCCTTTGGCTTGGTCACACACTTGTCCATGGCTATGCAACAAGAAGAAAATGAATCTTAACTTTGAGCACATGCCACAAAAGGTTGGGCTTTGGTTGTTTATTTCAGTAAGCGTTCCATTTCTCCTTTGATAAAATGGAACATATTCATATTATTTTAATAAGGGTTTAGGTCACATATATGGAACACATTCTCTATGGATTTGTAAATGATGAAAATTAAGATTTATATGCATTTTTAGCTCAAACAAGGGTAAAATGTGGTTGAATATGTTCTCCTAGGGTATATAAGAAAAATCAAAATTTGAAGGGTTAAAAGTCTTGGTAAAAAATATTTAAAAAATCAGTGCATCCACTAAGAAGCATTGAGGTTGATAGCAATTTATCAGAAGGAACAGAAATGCTAAAAATAGCTTTACCCCTTAGCGTCCTATCTGAAACAAAATATTGGTTTAACAAATTGTGAAAGTAAATTGAGAGCTTGGGTCAAACCATTGTTATCTAGCAGCCTGACAAGGTCTTTGGTTGCGGCATTTTCAATATTCGTGGAGCTGTAGTGTCCATGCCATCTCAATCCCTAGTTCTTTTAGGCTAGACTTAGATATGGCATATAACAGTCCCTAGGAATAAAAGATTCCAACTAGCATGAAAATCCATTCCCATGCTCTCTCATGGGAAAGTTTCATATGAATCCCATTCCCATGGGAAATTGGAATCCTATTTGGGGACTAAATTATCACCTCAGTTTTGGCTTGTTGGCTGTGAGAAAAAAATTTATCACACGTTATTATATATATAATAATGAATTTTTATAATTGAAGGAACAAGAGTATTATTTTAATAATGTTATAATAATATAAAATGACGGTTGAAATTTTTAGACTATTGTGCCCTGTTATTTTGATCAATTGGATTATTGTTTTGTTGAATATTTTGATTTATAATGGTTGAAATTTTTAGGACATAGATTTAATTTGTTACATACTCTCAGTAGGTTTCTTTTGCAGAGAAATGATTGTAATTCATATATTGTTTGTACACGCGTCAAGTGTATAAATGGCAATCAATTAAAATACAATTCCCATGTTCAACCAAACACTAACATGACCATCTTATGTACATTCCTAAGAATCTTACAGCATGAACCAAACAAACATATTCCAAGGCAAGCATCACATTCCCAAAAATGAGATTCCTAGAAATGTCATCATAATGTTGTGATTCCACGAACCAAAGCCACTTTAGTTGCCAAAATAGTTTTCGTTACTATGTGGTATGTTGTTGGGCTATTTTTGGAACTGTGTCTGTAATTTATGCATGGAGTAATATAAATATGTGCATAACAGACACACTCAATGGACAAAATAATTGAGTCAACTGTCGTATGTGCATTAGTTGTCAAAGGAATTTGATTCTTATTTGCACATGCATTTATGTATAAACACAGACATAAATGCTCCTAGGGCGCAACAATTTATTGAACTATCTTATGTGTATCATTGGTGTCTTGTGCACTACTATTCATACAAGCCTAAAATTTTAAAGAAACAGCAGCATACAGTAGCATAGAAAAATAAAAAAGTTGCCTATGGAATGCTTTGCTGACTCTATTTTTGGAAACCAAATCAATAAAATCATCCAAGAATTTCCATATTTTCTTAGCTATCCATCATTCTAAATTAAAATTAAACCAGAAATATAAACAAATAAAAACAATTATAGGTACATCACAAACTTCAGAAAAGCGTAGATGAAAAACATCAATTAATGCTTCTAAATCTTTAACTTCTTCCAAATTATGATCACTTTATCTTTGTTCTCTTGTGGCGATAATATGCAGTTGTAGCATATAATTCACCACTCTCTTTTTCATTCTTGACTCCACATATAAAATAATATTAATATATGAATTAAAAATAATCGCATATACATGGACTTTGCATTGGGTTAATAAGAGTCATAAGACATCCATCAACCATGCATGCATCATTATTTTCACCATCACTGCCTTTGAGGAACATGAAAAGTAAGATCCTTACATCAAGGGAGAGTCTCATCTAAAGAGAAAATACCAAAGAGGGAGGGAAGGAGGGAGGGACACAGATTAAGGAAAGAAAGTCTTCAAGCCTTTGAGAGAGAAGAGGCTTTGATTCGTCAAGTACATGTAATTTATTTATGTATTTTTATCTAAAAATTGAAATTCTCAAAAGGTTTACACCTTAATGCCATAAGGCTTATGCCTTGCCTACTTATCACGGGCTCCTTATGCAAAATTAATTATTGTCATTTCATGTGTACATCGAAGCTTAGACCCGTTCAAGAATGGTTACTATACATTCATGCCTCATCGTACATGTAGGACAAATCAATTGTCAAAATTCACTTGAGTATTAGTCATATTATGTAGACTAATAATCAATTGAACATGTTGATTATTGGTTTCATTTACGATTAGTCATGTTTGTATTTCAACCATTATTGAATTGCCCAATGTGGACAGTTTAGGAAGTTGTATTTACATTCTTGTCATTGTTCACACTTTTGTCATTGTCATTATATATTTTGATCGTGTCTCTACTTATGTTCTCTAGGTGCATAGTGGGGTGTGGTGACAATTTGTTAGTGATGAAAAATTAGTAGATGATGTGCACTTCCCCCATATCATGTACTTGGAGAGCCATGCGGAGATGCTGCTGAAATTTATAATGACTACGACGAAGGAATTTGAGCGATTGATCGCAATGTAATTGCAACATTCCTGAATGGGATAGGATCCGTACCCTTTAGATGGAAGGTGATTGATTATAGGATTCACAATGCATGCGTCATAAACATTATGACAATGTAATCAACACCATTTACTTGAACATGTTATAGGGAATTAATGAACATGGATAAGAGTTAGATGAACACTCGGGGTAGGTTTGTTCCAGAATACGTGAAAGGGGTACATGATTTCATAGAATTTGCGCATCCTCATGTTGACAGTGCTAGTAGAATAAGGTGTCCTTGCAAGAAATGTCAAAACATAATATTCAAACACATTGATTTGGTCCATTCACATCTATTAGACTTTGGAATGGAGAAAAGGTACACAAGATGGGTGTTCCACAGTGAAAATTACGCAGTTCAGAGCGATGATGATGACGATGAAGATGAGGTGGCAAATATAGAAGGGTTAATCGAAATGTTAGGTGACTTACAAAGGGGGATTGTAGTGGACACGGAAGACATCAGTGTGTCGCGTATTGGTGATGAACTACTTCAGTAGGGACCATACCTTGCGATCCTAGTACGTTAAGTCGATTTGGTAAACCATTTGCTAATCTCGTGAGGGATGCACAGGTGCCCCTATATCCAAATTGTAGAAAGTTCTCAAAATTAGAGTTCTTGATAAAGTTGCTTCATGCAAAGACAATGCATGGGTTATCTCAGAGCACATTCAACATGCATTTAAGCCTCATTAAGGCAGCACTTCCTGATGGTGAAACACTTCCAAAGTCCTTTTATGAGGTGAAGACATACATGCGTGAATTGTGTCTCGGTTACATTACAATACATGCGTGTAGGTATGATTGTGCACTCTTCTATGGTGAACATGAAAACGCAAATGAGTGTCGAGAATGTGGTGAACCGAGGTATACAACTAATCAGAAGAAGGGTAAAAAGATCCCCTAAAAAGTTTTGCGATTTTGTCCATTAACCCCGCAGCTGCAATGATTGTATATGTGCAAAAAGACTGCTATAGATATGAGATGGCATAAAGAGAAATGTCTTCAAGATGAAAACACCCTTAGCCAGCGGACTCCGAAGCTTGGGCCAAGTTTGATAAAATGCATCCATGGTTTGTTAGTGATCCTCGAAACATCAGACTTGGCCTTGCTTCATATGGGTTCAATCCTTTTGGTAACATGAACAATCCATACAACATGTGGCTAGTTATGATGATGTCATACAATATGTCGTCATGGTGATGCATGAAAGAACCCTTCATTTATATGTCTCTGCTTATTCCTAGACCGAGGGCACCTGGTAATGATATTGACGTTTACTTGAGGCCATTAATTGATGAGTTGAAAGAACTATGGGAAAGAGGAGTGGAGACATATGATGTGCAAACCGGGACAACATTTCGGATGCATGCTGTACTTTTGTGGACAATTAATTATTTCCCCGCCTACGACAATCTATCAGGCTGGAGTACAAAAGGTTACTTAGCATGCCCAGTGTGTAATAAGATGTTGGTCCTTATCCTTAAAGCATGGACCCAAGTTATGTTTTATGTGTCATCGTCGTTTTTTATGACCTAGACATCCTTGGAGGACTCATGGTG
Organism: Malania oleifera; assembly: GCF_029873635.1. Lineage (NCBI taxonomy): Eukaryota > Viridiplantae > Streptophyta > Magnoliopsida > Santalales > Ximeniaceae > Malania > Malania oleifera. The sequence goes on from NC_080426.1 coordinate 63,532,560, forward strand.
TAAGAAGCTTAATGGAAAGCCTGAACGAAGGTTGTAACCAAACCAATTAAGTGGGGAAAAGATATTAAACCAACTCAGGTTGATCGGAGATATTAAATTTGTTAAATCACTTAGTAGTAGAAAAAGGAAATGTGCTGAGTGGGAGTTAAATTGGACAAAGAGAAGCATCTTCTTCGAGTTGTCATATTGGAAAGATCTTCCACTACACAACAACCTGGATGTGATGCACATCGACAAGAACATTTGTGAGAATGTTATTTGTACATTGTTGGATATAAATATGAAGACAAAGGACAACGCAAATGCTCGCCGTGATATGGAAGATATGGGAATACGGCCTGAGTTGCATCTGATTTGTGATGGGAACAAACTTCTCATGCCATCAACCTGTTGCACATTTTTGAAAGATGAAAAGAATAATTTCTTTGAATGGTTGAAATCAGTGAAGTTCCCTGATGGATATGCATCGAACATATCTCGATGCATAAGCACAAAGGAAGGGAAGATGTTAGGAATGAAAAGTCATGACTATCACATCCTTTTGCAATGAGTTCTGCCTGTTTTCCTTAATGGACACTTGACCGAAGATGTTTGCTCAGTCCTGATTGAATTGGGGATCTTCTTTCGACAGTTGTGCTCCAAGAAATTGAGCGTAAACGTACTTGAACGGTTAGCGGAGGACATTGTGATCATACTATGCAAGCTGGAGAAAATATTTTCGCCAGCATTCTTCTATGTGATGGTCCACCTAGCCATCCATTTACCAATGGAGGCCATAATTGGAGGACCGGTCCAATATCATTGGATGTAACCTATTGAGAGGTAAATTATAAAGTCCTACAATGTTCTCATGATTTCCTTGCTTTTTTTTTTTTTTTGTACAAGTCACTAATGCTGTGTAAAATGCACAGATTTTTATCCACTTTGAAGGGGTATGTGCGCAATAAGGCACGACCGGAAGGTTCAATCATTGAGGCATACATTGACAGTGAATGTCTTGCATTTTGCTCAATGTATCTACATGATATTGAAACAAGGTTCACTCGTGAGGATCGAAATGCAAACGTTCATGCTATTAATGCCGAAGATGAAGAACCAAGGAGCTCTATATTTCGAGGAAATGTTCGGTTGTTCGGTGCATAGGTTTACGATTTCATTGATATGGACGACCTACGAAAGGCACATTTTTACGTTCTCAATGATTGTGATGAAATTATTCCATATATCAAGTACGTGGTTCAAAACTCCTTACTTCCCATTGTATTTACATATGCATATATACTTAGTTGACATTAACATGTACTATTGTTGCATATAGCGAACATAAAGCTGAACTTTTCGCTCAAAATGAAAGGAATGTTGACAAAAGACATAAGAAGGAATTTGTCAATTGGTTTGGGTGCCATGTAAGTAACAACTACTGCCTGAGTTTGCTACAATGTACACGTTCAATATTGATGGTTTACTCATCTAAAGTCCTTTGTAATTAATAGATGAAAGTCATGTATTATAATAAAGAACCAACAGCAAGTAAAGATTTGTACGCGTTGGCATGTGGTCCCGATCATCGAGTTAACCGCTACAGCGGTTGCATTCTCAACGGCTTACGCTTTCATACAAAGTCCCTCGAACTGCATAGAAGAACCCAAAATTGTGGCATTGCAGTGCTAGGCACAGAAGGAGATGAGGAAATTGACTATTTTGGTGTGTTGGATGACATTATAGAGCTTCACTATGGAGCTAACAGACTTGTCCACATCTTCAAGTGTACCTGGTGGGACATTAGCAATAAAAAGAGTGGGATAAATACGGATGCCTACTTTACTAGTGTCAATTTAAGTAAAACATGGTATCAAAACGACCCTTTTGTGCTTGCAATGTAGGTAGAACAAGTGTTTTACCTTAAGGACACAAAATTAAAGGGTGAATGGCATGTGGCCCAAAAAATTCCTCCTTGAAGTTTGTATGATATTATAGAAGTCGCAGATGGGGAGAAGAGTGTCAACGATGATGCTTTCCAAGAAGATCAGCCATCTGATCCCGTAGCAACGCAATCAGCTATCAATGTTGCCGAGGAAGGAGTCGATCCTATACCATTAAATAGGGTTGGTGCCACGACAGAACACGTAGGAACTGCTGACATTAGAATTGAACCCTCTGTACACGTTGACTTCATCGACAGTGACGAAATTGATAGGGAAGATGAAACTATGGTTGAGTACTGCAGTGAAGAGGAAGACACTCTAGAAAGTGAGGATGATACTAATATTGAGGATGTATAGGGGGTAAGGGTGTTATGTTGTCACCGTGTATTTGAAATGTGAAAACAAGTGAAAATATATTTACTATGTATCCATCTAATGTCCAATCTTCTTATATTTATTGTGAACTGTTTTGCAGACATGGCCCAAGTAGGTCGTCGCCTCTTACTTCAGTCTAGGCTATTGACGACATCATCTTGCGAGGATGATGGGTCATCCTCAAGAGCGACTAAGCACGTCGGGGCTGATATGGCACCATCTGAGCCCTCGGGACCCCAGCCCGCCATCGATCCATCAGTTAAGGATCAAGCCCAGGGTGAGTTTTTGTCCATAATCAGGAGCGTTGGTAAGGTTACGCGTATTTGATTTAGAATAATATATTTACTGTCATTTCGCGTGTATGATTATCTTATTGTTCTTTAACTCTTCTTTCAGCATCGACCTCTATGACTTATACGAGTGCAGGTTGCGATGCAACGAAGAACATTGCGCTAAAGAAGCACCTGGAGAGGACTGGGTGGCGGATCCATATCGACATTCCTCTAGGCTTTACGGCCCCACTTGACAATTGGTGCACAGCCTGGTCACGGGAGCTCTGCATTATATGTCGCCAATATGCTCCAATCACTTGCTTCACCTAGCCAAAGGTGACGGAGGCTTAGCGCTTGGTTCTATATGAGCGCATCTTGGTAAATAACCCTAAAACATTTCTTTCACTTTTAATATAGTACACTAAAGATTCTCTAACATTCAATATATATAATTCATATGCAGGAAGAGTTTGATATGGACATTTTCACAGCAGACTATGTGAAAAAGGCGGTGAACATGCAGTTGTGCTCTCGGTTTAAAACCTATCATAGCAAAATGCGCAACCATTTTAGGGAGATGGGAGATCAGGCAAAAGCGCACCCATATGATAAGATCTCCCTAGAGGATTGGTGGGTGGTGTGTCGCCATTTTCGCGACCCTAACTATTAGGTGATGTGTTTCTATTAATTACAATAACTATTTTTTCATATTTATGTGAATAATAAAAAGTGATTACATCTATTTTGTAGGCTATCTATGAGAAAAATGCTACGAATCACAACAAACTAGATACGACGCATTGTGGTGGCTCAAAATTGTTCGTCAATCATCGAAAGGTAATTGCTATGAAACTAGTGTTATTTATATTGACACCACTGAATTCATATTAATGAACTTTTATATGATAATGTAGCGTGATCCCGTCACTGGCGACCTAGAGTCGAGGTTGGATCTATATCAGAGAACACATCAGAGGACAATGGGGGAGTGGTGCCAGGGTATGCAGATGAAACATGTAAGTCAAGCAGACTATTTAGTTCATTATCTTATTCAAAACATCAGTTGTATTCTTATTTCTTCATTTTCATCATTTTAATGACTAAAAATAGGCAAGGATGCTTGAGCTGCGGGATGCACCCATTGCAGAGGGTAGTCAGCCGATGACGGATGACGAGATCTGCACTCAAGTGCTTAGGCAACGATCAGGTGGCTGGTTGAATGGTCTTGGGAGTGGATATGTCGCCCCAACATCATCATCTTCCTTTAGTGCGGCGTCTCATGCTGAGATTGACCGAGAGCGTCGAGCCGCTGAGGCTAGAGAGGAGGCGATGGTTATCCAGGTGCAAATGGTGGAAGCGGAGAACCAGCAATTGAAAGAAAAGATCTCGAACTGGGAAGCAGAGATGCAAGCCATGAAGGATTGGAAAGTGCAGATAGAACAAATGATGTGCCAATCCCATCCAGATGATGCGGGTGACTCCTCTCTTTAGAAGGTATGTAAAAGCTAGTGACAATTAATTGAAATAGAAAATGCATTAGGATTTCAATTAGAATAAATACTTTATCCTTTTTTTTTTACTTTCAAAATACATCAATAGATATTTAATAATTATTGGTATAATGTTATGGTCTGCCTGTCTAATCAATGACCTAATTAGAGTGAACCGAACTCTCAAGTACAAATTCAATATAGAACTATGATATGGTAGACAGATCAAATGAATATGTAGAGACACTCTTTTAAAAATATTTTCCAAGGTATATGTCTAGAATCCAATCATGAACTTGAACCATAAGAATTGGAACTGTAGGCATGTTAGGAATTGAATTTGCACATTTATACATAAAAGACATTCTTTATAGAGGGCACTAAAATTAAATTTGAAGAACCAAATTTTCTACAAAAAAAAAAAAAAAATATCATTATTTATAAGTTGCAAGCTAAAGCTAAAGATTTACATGAAGCACTTTGCTCAAAGAACTCACTTGTGGCATCTACACACCATAGCATATTGAAGAACAAAGAAATCATGATTAGCATCTTAATCCTTTCAAGACACTCAACATCATGTGTGAGATTGAAGAATTGTTTAGCAACTCCATAAACAAAAACACATTTGGTGGGGCGATGAATTGAAGCAAAGACCCCTAAGAAGCTAGAAAGAGACATGTACTTTGTAGCAGTGGCTCGCTAAATTAGCAGTGAGTACATAAAAAAACTCCCTCAAATCACACCAAACATCCCAATCCTTCCCAATCTCCACACCCCCCCCCCCCCAGGTTGTCCAAACCACCATTGTCTTCCACTCCCCAAGCTCCCTCACAATTTCTAACCTTAAATTGTTTTCACAGACAACCAACTGATCGACCTCGATGCCCCCGAACTTGGGTAGTGTTTTGATTTTTGGTCCTTTGGAAATTCATAATGCACAGTTCTTGAACTCATGGCTTGCTGGCTAAATTAGAGATTAAGTAATTGCCAATTAGGACATGAAACATTGTTAAACTTTTGGTTTAAGTACACACAATAATTAATATTCTATTTCTAAGTGTGCAAAGTTTCTGCAGTGCATATGACTTTTGGTTTAAGGATTGCATAGTTACTAACCCAGTTGGGCTTATGGGCAGCAATTCTGCTACTGCTGTCTGTAATTTTGGAGGCTAATGATTTCGTACTTTTGATGGAATGCTAATATGTCTAATATGGACATATTTAGTTTTTATAACTATTATTTCCATTTAATTAATAGAGGGTGTTTCAAATAAGACAAATTATGGATAGTTTGTCAACTTGTATTATAATATTGTATTTCTATTTCTATTTCTGAGCGAACTCATAAGATTACTAAAACTTATTACTACAGAAAAAAGAATATTCCTTCCTATTTCGAGCTTGAAGCATTCTGATATTTTAACCCACTAGTGTCCCCATTGACTCCAGCCTTGGCATATTTCTCAGTCATAGATCGTGCCTTTTGGTCAAAAGCTTGTCGGTTGTATTTGTATTCCCTACTCTATACACTCATCCAAACATACTAATAAATCAAAGAGATGCCTTTAACCACAAACCCTATCCCAAACACTTGAAAGTACATCGACTTACTGTTTCACACATAAGGCCATCATCAGGGTTGGGTTCACTTAGTAACAACCCAATGCTTATTAGCACAGTTGAAATGTTCACATATGGTTGCCATGCACCCTGCATGAATTACATTCTGATTCTTGTCAATCAAAACCCATATTATCAATCATTCTTTTTTAAAAGACTTCATCAACAGACTAAATTTTTGCCGCAAATAATCCTAAAGCTCACATTCTAAAAAGTATCCCTCCATTAATATAACTTTTATCCACAAAAAAAGTATAAAACATGAATTTACATATTAGCTGCAGTGAACGTAACAAGTAAATAGGCAATAGCCTCAGTTTGGAAAAACATCCAACTAGTCTCAAGATAAAATTGAATGTCTAGAAGACATGGTCCAATAAAAGATGGACACAAAATAAAATGGTGCACTGCAGGTTAATTCTGCTTTCAAACAGATTCTTATAGAGCCACAACAAAGCTCAAATTTTTTGTAAGAATGTAGGTGTATGGGAAAATCAAGGACAGGTTTTGAAATCCTTTAATGCTGGCAAATAAATAAGGTGGATATATGCTAGAGAAATGTTAAAGGGGAAAACCAAGAAGGCTAAATAAAGTTGACATGACAAGCAAACATAGGGCTGTAGGTGTGTAAATGAGTCAACTCCTAGCTACTCGAGTACCTTGACAAATTGAGTTTTGACTTTCACAGCACTAATGACCATCCTAATCAAGCTTTTGTTATTTATGTATTTTTTTATATTGTATAAGTGCTATATTATATATCTTATATAAATTGTATATATTCTAATAAATTTTATAAATATATTTAATAATATTTTAAATAGAGCTTAATTGAGTCAAGCTCAAATTTTAAGAACTCGAAGTCAAGTTGAGTTTGAGTTCATCAATTACAAGATCAATCAAGTTTGAATTTAGTTTAGTATTCCATTGTTGTCTCGAATCGAATGCACCCTTAACATCCAACATTCTTTCACATCATTCTTCCAAAAAACACTTCTATCAAGGAAATCTAACTCCTAAAACCATAAAACTTAACAAAGCACTTGAATAAATTATTATCTGAAGCAATTAAAATATAGCAGTGACAAATGGGAGCAAAGAAAATCACTAGGAACAGTACATAGTTCAATTGAATATCATACTAAAAGCATGCTCATAAAGTCTTGGTAAAATTGTAATTACATAGACCAACAAGAATTCCTTACAACAAACTATCATGAATTGACTTAGATCAACAACAAACCAATAAAAATTCATGATTAGGACACAAAAGGAATCGAGACATAAATTTTCAAAATTAACCAACCCAAAAGCACGAATGAATGGGAAAAGAAAAACTCACCAAAAAATCGATAACGACATAAACCTACAAGAATTCCTTCCTTTGCAATACTTCTGTAGGCAGTGTAATGATTACTAGAATAGGTCGCCGAACTGCTGAGGTCTCTCTCTCTATTAGCAAATTTGACAATCAATACATTATCATCCCCTAAAACTCTTTGCAGGTGATTCCTTTGTTTGTTTAGATATGGACTCTGGAATAAATGTAATTAACTAATGAGAAAAATGAAAAGAAAAGGATACTTTCTAGAATATCAGCTTACATCTTGAGAACTCTCTAGTTCTGTTTGGAAAATTACTAGCTATTAAAACAGTCTTCAGCAATCCTTCTTGTTTAGTTCTGGAAACTTTTTTAAAATGACAAGATGTTCATTTACCAAAAGAAAAGAAACAAAATTGATTATATCAAGTAATCAGGAATGAACTAAGAATTATTTTTCAGTAAAAACTACTTCAAGTATGACACCAAATAATAATTTCTAACGGATTTTCGTATCTAATTTCTTCTGCGAACACAACTGACTCGGGACCTCCTGCTTCTTATAGGCATGCACCAGTTATCCCCATTGCCCATCTTGGATCTCATCTTCCTGTACTCTCTTGATCTGATGACTCCCTCAAAAATGTTAATGTCTTCACAAATTTCATGTCTGGATAGGGATGCCAGAGTGGCCAGTATGTCTTTCCGGAAATCTTTCAGCCTCCTCCCCCTTCTTAGTTTAAACCAAAGTCCTTCTCTGTTTCATTGACTTCGAGTAGCTTGGATGAAACAGAGTAGTCATCCAAGCTGCTTTCTTTTAGCTCTAGTGTAATGGACTCGAAAGAATCGGAAGAATACTCTCGACGTCCCTTCACAATTTCCATCTCATGCAGTCCTACTTCTGAAGAACAATCCTGATAACCAGCTGATCCTCCCAAGGAAATATGTAGAAGTGCTTCAGCTGCCCTTTGGATCAAGACATCCACTTCTGCTGGTTCCTCTGCATCCTTGTTATTATGTTGATGACTGGATTTACTGCCATCAAATGATCTCAGGTCCTGCTCGCTCAAGTTTGTTCCCGAAATTTGAGATTCTAACTGGAGTTTTGCAAGCTTATTGAAAGCATAAAGATTTGAGCTTCCCATTTTGGTCCCACATTGTGCAGTTTTTACGCCACTAGAGCTGTCAGTGAGGCAATCAGACTTCAAAGATGCAGGAGATTGATTGCAACATCCATCTTGAACTTTGATTTGACTAAGATGTGGACATGAAAAAGTGTCTTGCTCTTCACTCTTTTCACAAGTACTATATGTTGTGGCTACATTTGTATGATTTCTATCACGTGAAAGGTCATCTTGGGGCTCGGGTGACAAGCCTCTGGAGTTGCCATTGTGGTTGCCAATGCCTTCACAAAGGTCTACTGGGGGGCTTGGTGCAGACTCAAGATCTATATAAACCACTTCATTTCGACTATTTTCTTCAAGATTCCTAGCTTGAATTTCTTTACTATTATCATCAGTGTAGTTGTCCATCAAACTGAGATCCATAACATCTCCCTGTCAAAACATGTTAGATGTTTTATTTGAGCACTCATCAGTTGGTTTTTTCCAACAAGTTGCAGCATTAGGGCAGCATTAGGACTGCTGTCGTGAAATTTCCCGAGAAGTGCATGAAAAGATCCTGATGAACTAGCAGTTGATGGATAGGCCACCAATAGACCTTTTGAGCAACATGATAAGTCATCAAACTGAACTCCATTAAGGTCTATCTCCCTTGCTTTGCATGTTGGCACCTGTTGCCTGTTGGTGAACAGATTTTGTTGGAGAACATCAGATCCTGCAGAAAACACCAAGCCAAATCAGAACACTCAATCATATAGCATATAATTGAACATGAAATTAAGGATTCAAAAATAAATATGCTAAATCTGTAAAAAGTCTGGCATGAATAAATCACCAGTATCTCTATCAATGAAAATTGGCTCCCAGTAGCTTCCCCTTCTATCCACAATAGAGCCACTTATTGCAATCCCAGGAGCCAGATCATTCTTTCCACTTCTCAAGACAATCGGGTTTGATGGGACATAAACTTGTGAATGTCTGGAATAATTCATCGGACAAGCAAAGCTGAGTGCAGATGAAGTTTTGGCATCATCAAGGGACTCCCTTCCAAGTGATTCTTCTAAATCAATAACTTCAGGACAGGAGTAAGTTTCCTTATTATATGCACTTCTATTTCTACATCCCTTACTGCTAGTGTGCTCTCCAACACTTAATGTAAGTTCAACTTCCTCTAGATCTGCGAACTCACCAACTAGAGAACGCTCAACTTCTGGCAATTCTTTTGATTGGTTGCAAACATCCTGTTTATTTGGAAGGTCACTAACAACGTGGGATGTATATTGATCCGTTGGAAGTTGAAGATTAAGATGCCCATGTGGCGGGTCAGAGACAGTGCCCTGGTGCTCTTTTAACAAATCCTTGTAAGTAGCTTGTGGCAAGACCTGAAAGACAATTTTACCACAACAATATTGTTATCACAACTCGTCATTGAATTTTGGGAAAAAAAAATTTGAATCAAATCAGATAGCTAGAAAAGCATATCTACAACACATCTTATCCACCTTCCCATACATAACGAAAATGGCATGCTTGGAAATTTACAGTAAAATACAACAAATTCAAAAATGAAAAAGGAACCCTTGCATTCCATATTTTTTTAACATTTTTACTAGGTCCCTTCCAGCCACAATGCTTTCATAAGGCCCATTTCCAACAAGCATCATCTTCTTGGAAATAATGATGGATGTAAAAATACAAGTTGTACCATATACACTGATTTAACACACTCCTGCTTTACTATGGATCTCCCTTTGTTGATCCTATTGACAGTTTCTGATTTAATTTATCGTAAGAACATCAAAATATGTTTTCCTTTAACCAGTACCTTGTTTTTATTCAAATTTGTAAAACCCATTGAGGATGAAATTTTGCTTGCTTTTGAGAGATTGAATCTATCGAACGTTGTTGAGTCAAGTTCATCCATGGCCTTGTTTCTTCTTAACTTTCCTTAACTAATCATATTTTTGTCATTTTATTACAACGCCTTCTTTCAGTTTCAACGAATGAATCAGATCTAAGAATTTGATCTCATTGTTTCATGCGCAGCTGCTTGGCAGCCACCGTGTTCCACTGCTGCAGGCATGGTGTAGTAATTGTCCAAGTATATATAAATTTTTTTTTTCTACTTGGCAATATAGGCTCACCTATGTGAGAATTGTGTAGTTTGATTAATGTTTATGATGTTATATTTACAACTTCAAGGCCATCAAAACGTAAGCTTATTTTAGCCATGATACCTTCCATCTAACTAGTTAAATTTTACATTATGTCCTTCAAAGCCTCAAGGTAGTGGTGGCAATCCAAAATACATCTTCAATGCATTACCTCAGCATAAGACAACCCACAAATGTTTATGATTCTTCTTCTAATTGGTTGTCAAGTGAAGATACTATAATGATGTTGTGTGTGTACGTGATCACCTAACCCTGCTTGCAAATGCTTCTAGCTGCTGCTAGATTGTTTATTGAGTGTCAACACGGCTGCTTAAGTGCCTGCAGTTATTCGAGGCTATGTATATCTGTGATTCCTCCTAGAATACTGAATTTTGTAGTCGTGACTATTTTTTGAACTTAACCTTTGAAGTTCTATAGTGTTGCTTTGTGCTAGTGTGCACTGCCTAATTTGCATTGTTGCTGTGTTTTTCATTCTTTGTATTGGTGTGTACTGATTGAGGGGTGGATTATTTCGTCCTCTACAATCTGATGTTGATGTGATTAATTTTTTATGCCTGTATATGTTCTACGTAGTGATTTATTTTCAATAACCGTATACTAATTTTTTTAACTTTCTTAATTCGTAGGGTTTGCAACAGTGACAATGTCAGGACGATGTCATGCAACTCGAATGCAACTTTCCATTTTTTTTTATCTAAATAAATGAAATGTATTTAAATTTGAATTTTTATAATGTTGTGTATTTAAATTTGAATTTGTATAATATATTTGTATTTGAATTTGAATTTGTATAATATTATATTTGTACTTAAATTTGAATTACAATTATGGTTTTTACAGGAATTAATTTGAATCAGATTTTTATAGGAATTATAATTGGAAAAAAAATACACTTGACTATTAATTGTGCAATTTAAGTATTAGTGATGATTTCAAAATCGCCACTAATATTGTGTCTTTAGTGACGGTTTAAAATCGTCACTAAATCCATAAGTAATGGTTCTGCAAAGCAATAGTGACGGTCCTAAAACCGTCACTAATAATAGAGAAATAGTGATGGTTCAGAAATCGATACTAATAATAGACCAATAGTGATGTTTCTCAAATCATCACTACTAATGAGTAATAGTGACCATCATAAAACCGTCACTAATAATGGAGTAATAGTGATGAATATAAAATCGTCACTAATAATGGAGCAATAGTGACAAATTTAAACCGTCACTAATAATGGAGTAATATTGACGAATATAAAACCCTCACTAATAATATATCAATAGTGACAAATTTAAATCGTCACTAATAATAGAGAATTAGTGACGAATTTAAAATCGTCACTAATAATAGAGCATTAGTGATGATTTTTTATCGATTTGGTGTAGAATCTATTGTGACGGACTTCGATCTTCAGTGACTGATTAAAACCGTCACTAATATGTTATTAGTAGTGACGGACTAAATCTGTCACTAATACTCAATTATTAGTGACGGTTTGAAATATTCGTCACTAATAAGTATTAGTAACGGCAAGTATAGCGACAAATTAAAAAACGTCACTAGCACTCATATAACCGTCACTAAAACTAGTAGTGACGGTTTTGTGATTATTAGGGATGGTTTAAAACCGTCACTAATAACCTTATTTTTTGTAGTGATTGCTACTCCCCACTAAATAAGTGCGGGTATTTTTGTCGTATTTCTTCCTCATGCTCCCAAGAAGCTTCTTCCACTGCATGATTTCTCCACAAGACTTTTAGTACCGAAATTTTCTTACTACGCAATTCCTGCTCCTTCTTATCTAAGATCTGCACTAGTACCTCCTCATAAGCCAATGAATTTTCGAGTTCAATCTTTGCATAACTGACCACATGGGAGGGATATGGGATGTGTTTCCTCAGCATAGAAACATGAAATACGTTATATATTCAAGAAAAAACTGGTGGTAAAGCTAGCCGATAGGCAACTAACCCTACTCTCTCAAGTATCTCAAATGGGCCAATAAACGTAGGGCTTAATTTACCCTTCCTTCAAAACCTCATAGCACCTTTCGGTGGTGCTATTTTCAAAAATACATGGTCTCCCATTTCGAATTCCAACTTCCAGCGATGAGTATCTATGTAGATTTTCTGCTTACTCTGAGCTGCTCTTATTATTTCTTTTATAAGTCGGACTTTATCGTACGCCTACTGCACTAACTCTGGTCCCAATACTCGCCTCTCACACATTTCATCCCAGTATAGTGGAGAACGACATCTTCTACCATAGAACACCTCGAAAGGTGCTATGTCGATATTGGCCTGACAGCTGTTATTGTATTTGTTGGCCTTACAAGGCTTAACATCCTATTTTGATGCTACAAACAAGTAGGACTTAACATGCTTCAATTGAGTGTTGTATTTTTTAGGAATCAATGTTGAAAGCATTCATGAAGCATGGATCAAAGTCTGAAGATCATAAGAGCATAAGGATTAAAGAGATCAACATGAAAGCTCAAAGAAAATAAAGCTTATACCTCAAAGTGTCATATCTTGAAAGCTCACAAGGATTAAGGAATGTGGAAAGCTTACATCAGCAAAATGATCCAATTCAAATAAACTCAAAGATTAAAGGAGCTCAAAGTCTAAATCAATGATGAAAGATCAAGAGAGTTTAAAGAAATGAAATCTCAGAAGAAGTATGAAAGATTAGAGACCAACAACAAAGAGAATTAAGAGCAAAGAAGAATCAAAAGGGTCTTTAGGACAAGTCTTTGTAAGTACTTCAAGTTTATTCAAATATGAAGTTTCCATTTTGAAGCTCATTAGGTAAAGAGACTTAGAGACCTTAATATAAAACTTGGAACATGTTTTTCAAAGTTAAACAAATCTATATTCCAAGAATATCTAAGCAAAAATGAGAGAGAAATCAAAAAATGACTAGAAAAGAAGACAGAACCTGACAGATGACTGTCAAGGCTCTGACAGACCACTGCTAGTGCAAAGTGAGAAGTCTGTGAATGTTTTACCAGACGACTGTCCACCTTCTGTGTTATTGAAAAATGTAAATTGTTCATGGACAGACGACTGTGACCATATGGACATACGACTACCACCTCTCTGTGTGTAAATATTATAACTATATTCTGGTGACAGACGACTGCCAATTAAGGGATAGACGAATGCCACCTCTCTGTCCATGAGTTTTTCAGCTATATCATATGGACAGACGACTGATAGAGTTTGACAGATGCCTGGCTCGCGACATTTTTTCAAACTTCCAACAGATATAATTTTTTTAAATTCAAATTTTTGGAAGCTTAAAATAATTTTAATATTTGGAAACAACTCATGGTATTCTTGGGGAACAAGCAAGGAGGTTTTCTACCTCTATAAATAGCTCAATAAATATTGATTTTAAACACAAAAAGAGACACCAAGAAATCAAATTTTGCAAATATACTCTCTCAAGCCTACTGAAAGTCTGAAACTCTAAAAGTTCTTCAAAGCTCACATCACTCATGAAATCAACTGAAGTCTTGCTGATCTTCTCACCAATCTTGTGCTTAAATTGCTAATTCTTTCATCTATTGAAAGAACTCTATGATGATATAATTCTAGAGCTTCAATTCCGAATTTCATATTCTGAATTTACTTTGAAGTATATTAGTTGTGTTGTAAATGTTGTACTAACCAGCTTTTTGAGGAGCAAGTTCTTTGTACACATCTATTTGATTTTTATCTTGTAGATTGACAAATCCAAGGACTATTTGGATCGTTGGCTAAGCAAGGGGATATTGCTTAGAGAGGCAGGCTCTAGCCTAGTTAAGGAGTGACTAGATGAGGGGATATCATTTGGAGAAGGCAGGCTCTAGCCTTACCCAAGGAGTGTTGTAAAGGTATTGTTCCACCCGTTAAAGTAATATGTTTAGTAATCCTTTGGTGGTTTACCAAAGGCGAGGAAGTAGGCTGCGTATAAGCCGAACCTCGTAAAAATCTCCATCTCACTCTCTCTCTCTCTTACTCTTTTTTTTTAGTACACATTTAAATTGCGTGGATGGTTTAAATTGAAAATCATATATACTACATAAATTTGGAAATCAAACAAACTTAAAGTTCAATTTTGATTTGGGTTGTGGAAACCTAAAAGGGAGTACGTTGGTTAAATCATTCTTTGTGGAAACCATACGGGAGTACGTTACTTGATTAAACACCCAAAGACAAATTAACTAAAAGTTTATTTGAATTCTAAATATTTGGAAAGAGTGTTGAATTTTATATTGAACATCATATTGTGGAAGCAAATTCACAACAGGGCTTGATTCAAATTCTTACATTATTCAAAATGATGTATATATCATTCTTAGTTTGGCTGGTTTTACTTTCAAATTGTGGTTAAAGATTGAATGTTTAAATTAGTTGATTGGTTAAAAGAATCTTAGTTATTGTGTAATTGATAAATTGAACAAATGAGTTAAAGAATTGGTTAAAGAATTAACAAGGGTTAAGAATTCTCAAAAGGAGTTAAAAGAAAGTTTTAAATTCCAATTCACCCCCCCTTTCGAAAAGCTATTCCAAATTTCAATTGGTATTAGAGTGGGCTTATAGAAAATCTTAATTAGTAGCTCTAAAAAGATCTAAATGGCTAATTTAGGCGTAGCTTCCTTTGGAGAAGGACAATCTTGAACTAGGCCACCAATCTTCTGTGGTTTGAACTATACCTTCTAGAAAATGAGAATGCAAATATGTCTTCAAACTATGAATTGCAAAGCTTGGGAGGTTGTTATGGAAAGTGACCAAATTCCCACTAAGATAGTTGATGGAAAGCAAGTCCCAAAGGAGAAAATTGATATGACAGACTTAGACTATAAGATGCTGCAAATAAATTCTAACACCATGAATGCTCTATATTGTGCTTTAGATGCCAATGAATTTAATAGAATAATGGCTTGCAAATTAGCAAAGGAAATATGGGACAAATTAGAAATAGCATATAAAGGAACTATAGATGTTAGGGATAATAGGATCGATATGCTTACAAGTGAATATGGAGCTTTTAAGATGAATTCTGATGAATCCAAAACTGATATGTTTACTAGGTTCACTCACATAATCAATTCCCTAAATGCTCTAGGAAAAACCTACACTACTTGTGAGATGATTAGGAAAATTCTTAGAGGATTGCCACCAAAATGGGAACCAAAAGCCACTACCCTAACTGAAGGAAGATATTTGAAAACCACTTCCTTAGATGAGTTAATAGGTTCTCTACTTACATCTGAAATGGAAATGAATGAAAAGAATGGAAAAACCAAAACCCAAGAGACAATAGCCTTCAAAGCCTTAAAATACAACTCAAGTAGTGATGAAGAAATGGATGAAGATGAAGTAGCCTTCATATCTAAAAAGCTAGCAAGAATACTAAGAAGAAGAAACAAATTCAAAAGAAGTAATCAAAACTCTGAATCAGAAGAAGAAGCTAGCAAGAAATCAAAGAATAAAACTCCTATGTGCTACAATTGCAATAAAGTTGGACATATAAAACCAGAATGTCCACTACTACTAAAGAAAGAGTCTAAGAAGAAAAAGAAAAAGGTCATGAAAGCCACTACTTGGGACATGATGAGTACAAGTAGTTTAGAAAATGAATCAAGTGACCAAAAGTTTGCTTATACATGCTTTATGGCTTGGGACAATGAGAAAAGTTCCTCATCTAAATCTTCAAATAATTCTTATCGTGATGAATCCGATGAGAAGAGCATGCCATCTATGAAAAACTTCAAAATGATTTATTCAAAGTTCATAAGATGTTGGTTAAAGTAACTAAACAAAATACTTCATTGAAAAATATGAATGAAGGTATAATGAAAGAATAAGAAACCCTTAAGGCTGCAGAAAGAGAAAAGGATTCCAGAATCAAGAAAATCGAAAGTAAAAATAAATCTATGACAAAAGAATTAGAATCCAAAAATCTTACTGAAAAGGAAAAAGACTTGAAAATCAAAGAATTAGAAAGCAAGAATGAAAGAATGATAGAAGATCTTCGATCCCTATCCTCTATAGAACATAAGAAAGATATATATATATATATATATATATATATATTTCTTATGTTCTATAGAGGATATGTTCTATATATATATATATATATATATATATATATATATATATGTATATATATATTTCTGAATTAGAGGATAATGTAAGAAAATTATCTCTAGAATTAGAGAAATCACAAAAGAAGGTTGATAACAAGAAAGACTGAGATAAATGACCTCAAAAGTAAAATTGAAGATAAAGAAAAGATCATCTATAACTTTACAAAAGGAAAAGCAAACTTTGATAAAATGGTAGGCTTACAAAGGATGACTTTAAATAAAGAAGGCATTGAATTTAATGGAGTTGAAAATAAAAAGAAAATGAATTTTTACATGGGTTATATCTCAAAAGCCTCCAAAGATAATGCAAGCATATCCTTTAATGCTTACACTAACATTATATGCTATCAATGTAAAAAAAAGGGAAATATCAAATTTGAATGTCCATCCAAGAGAAAGGATGTAAAAACGAAACAAATATAGAGAATGAAAGAAAAATCAAGTCTTATGAAACCAACAAGATCCAAAAAGGTGTGGGTAGCTAAAATAAAAAGGCCTGAAAAAAACTCAAAGTGTTTATTGAAATACATAAATAATTAAATAACATTGTTGGCCAAAAATCATAAAATGATTTAAACAAACTCATGATAGAAATTTTTTGAAAGAAAAAGTCATGAAAAAAAAATAAGCATATTACATCTAAAAGAGGTAAATTAAGAGAGAAGCAGAATTTTTATTGGGCAAACGATTGCCACATATCTGGTAGGCGACTGGCAAGCTACTGTCTATATTAAAAGACAGTGGACAAATGACTGTCAACTTAGTGACAAATGACTGTCTCGCGGCGGGGCGTGTGCATTTCGCATAAAAAACACTCCTTTAAAACCCCTAGACATCTGTCAATTCGTCTCCTATTCTCTAAACCAGCTCATTTTTATTCTCTTCAAAATTCCTTCTCTCCAAATCTTCTCCTAATGACCATCCATTACAACCCTAATCCATACACACCTAAGGTTTCTGGAATTTCATTTTCATCAAAATGGTTCGTACCAAAACAGTGGGAAAGAAGGACAAAACCTCCTCGTCTTCTTCAAAGCCTACAGGCAATAATGACATAGAGAAATGGCTAGTCTCTTCGCATGCGAAAGCATTGTATCAGAATCATATTTCTACAGTCGAACTAATGTTTTGTAAGGTTTTAGACGTCACCTACTTTGAGGAAAATTTTCCTAAAATTATCGCAATGTTTAAAACTATAGGATGGGACAAGTTCATTCTTCACCAAGTGAAAGGGTATTACCCAGATCAGATTAATATTTTTTATTCAAACTTGGTAAAGAAGAAAGTTTGAATTGCTACTGAAATTTATGGTCAAAAGATTACTCTTACTCCACACTCTTTAAGGAAAATTCTTCACATCAAGCATGGAAATTTTGAGTGTACTCCAATTAAGAAGCAATGGACTATGGGACAAGGATTTTCACCACAAGAATTTCTACCTCTTGTGATGAACGATGCACTTGCTTGTTTTGGACATCCTCCACCATATAAACATCTCAATCTTCTGGCACAAATCCTGCATTAGATCATTACGTACAATATAATTTCGAGGTCTGGATCCTTTGACCATGTATCGTTCTTTGATTGTTTCATAATGTGGTGCTTACTAAAAGGGAAAAAATTAGACTTATCCAGCATTGTACTAAAATGGATGGTTATGAAGCTCAAATCTCCAAGAATTGGGCTTCCGTATGGCGGCGTTCTTTCCTTAATCTTTGCTCATTTTCAAGTTCTTTCTCCATCTTCAAAAATAGTGAAACGAACCCATTACCATTTCTTCTCATCTACTACACTGAAACTAATGGGTTACAAAAGTATACCAAGGGATGGATGTATTGGGGAAATAGACCAGAAAGACCTGCACAAGAAGAAAGGAATCCAGCTCCTGAAGAAACTGATATGCCACTGTGGTTTGTTCCATTTTATCAAAATTATACCAGTTTTAGTTTTGAAATGCGTGAAAATTTTGCTTCTTTTCAGGATAAAATCTCAACCATTGATGACAAATATACCTTGTTAGATAATTGAATTGCTAAAATAGAGCATTATGTCACTAAAAATGACATTGAGTCAGATAATGAGGATAATTAAAATTCTGATGAAGCAGAAGCTAAAAATGAAGAAGAAGAAGAAGAAGAAGAAGAAGAAGAAGAAGAAGAAGAAGAAGAAGAAGCTAAAGAAGGAGGTGAAGATGTAGAAGAAGAAGAAGAAGAAGAAGAAGAAGAAGTGCTGAAGATAGTGACACTAACTCTGATACATAGACTTTTAATGGTGTATTTGTTTTTAGCTCTAAAACCCTGAACCTATGAAATGTTTTGTTACCAGTTTAATGTACTATAAGTTCTAATGTTAATGTTAAATCTGAAACTTTGAACCTTCTAAACTTATGACTTAAAAGGAATTATTGAGTATGCTAATTGAGAGGGGGAGTGTTATGATTTATCACTTGCATATGATTATTTCCCTATCAATAAATTGATATCATGCATTATATTTTAACTTGGTATCACATATTTTGTTAAGTTGGTATCATAAAATCAACAATTGATCTCTTGGATAATGACAAAGGAAGAAAAAGCTGTTAGAAAAGATATGCCTATTAAAACACACTACCCCTCTTCGTCCTACACTTTAACTATCAGTTCTGCTAATTCTACGTCATCTTTTTTAGCAGTTTTAATCCTTTCCTGTAGGGTAGGCTGCACCACCAAGTTGGTAATAAATTTCTGGTGATCACTTTCTATGAACTCCACGCCAAGCCTCTCCAAGTCCATCTAGATTAGGTGCTAAATTTCTGCTACTGACAATGCTGCCATCATGGATTTTCGGCTCTGCGCATCAACCACCACGTTTGCTTTACTTGGATGGTAGCTAATAGTACAATCATAATCCTTGATGAGCTCTAACCATCTTCTCTGCCGTATATTCAACTCCTTCTGTGTGAAGAAGTACTTTAAACTTTTAAGGTTTGAAAATATTTCACATCTCTCTCCGTACAGATAATGCCTCCAAATTTTCAGGGCATGAACCACTGCAACCAATTCTAGATCATGGGTGGGATAATTCTTTTCATATTCTTTCAATTGTCTGGAGGCATATGCTATTAATTTGCCCTGCTACATCAATACACATCCTAGCCCCCTCAAAGATGCTTCATAGTAGATCACATATGTAATGACCTGAAGAATAATGGTATTTAAATAATAAAGAGGGAGGGAAAAGGGAACAAAAATAGAAGGAATTTTCTCATGGCCTCGTTGACGAACATAGGGAATTCGTCGACGAGGGTACAAGAGGGTCTCGTCGACGAGGGTATGTTTCGTCGACAAGAAGATACCGAGAGGATGTTTTAGGTGATTCTAAATTTCGTCGACCAAGGGGAGACTTCATCAACGAATTACTTCTTAAACTCATCAACGAGATGACGTGGCTCGTCAATGAAGGTTGTAGCATAAATAGTGTAGCCCTCAGATTTTTACACAGGATTTTCAACAGAAACTCTCTCTCTTCTCTTTCTATGGTCTCTCCTCCATATCTCTACGAATTTGGCCCATTCAGTCACCGGATCGACGATCTAAGGCCACCACAATGCTCTTGACGAAGTTCTCTCCAAGTTTAGCGGGGCAAATCATTGGTGGGATCGAGTTGAATTTCTCCCCAGGTTCAGAGTAAGATTTTTTATTCAAAATTAGGCTTTCCAGCAATTGTAGGAAATGAAGTAGATAAAGAAATAATGATGTTTTGTTCTGGTGAATGTTGTTTTAGAAATTTGAGTGGGAAACCCTGCAGGTGTAGGACCAATATCCAGTAGGGGCTTTCTAGTATTTAGGTAAGGGGAACATGCTATGTTAGGAAACTTCATTATGATTTCAGTACAAAATATAAGTTGTTATCAAGTTATTATTCAAATTATATATATATGATTTTCAGAGCCTGATTATAATAATATTTATTAGTGTGGCTTGAGTTGATTAGAGTACAATACCATATTTATACAAACCATGAATACCATGTTTACAGTTTATGAATAGAAATACCATGATATTTACATGCTTATAGAATAAAGGACTTTCAGTATACAGTAAACTCAGAAATATATTTTCAGTAATTTCAGAATAATCAGTTTTTCTTTTTAGTATTATAACGCCCCTATATTTAGTTATAAAGATAACAATTCAGTTATACAGAAATCAAATTTTTAGTCAGTTAATTTAGAATTTCAGATAAATTCTATGGTGTTATGGTTATTTCAGAAATCATGGTAAAATAGTATGTTAAATATATCAGCTACCTATATAGTATCAGACCCTAATGGATCAAATTTAGCAAAGCACGGTACCGTAGCTACAGATATTCAGTTTAGAGAGCAACCAATTTACTCAGATAGTAAGTGGTATGAGGTCGATCGTACACATATCGGGACAGGCTCTCTATTAGATATGGTTTAAAGGGGCTGATCAGACTATCATGAGGGGTTAAATCATGACATACAGCCATTCAGGGAAATTTTCTCAAATATTACAAGTATAAGTACGTTTCTAGAAATAGTAGTAGTATTATGATAAGTAAATTTATATAGTTTTAATATACATTATCTATACCAGCATTTACAATTTCAATTATCGCTGATATTATTTTTAAATCATATTATTTATACAGAAACATAACTCAGTAGCCACACACTAGTAATAGCATGTTTCGACTTACTGAGCGTTGTCTCACCTCAATGTTGAATTATTTTTTTCAAGTGAAGCAGTTAGGCGAGCAGATCAAGCTCGTAGGTATAAGGGTTATTAGTCTGCCCTGTTAAGGGTGAGTAGTATTTTTAGGTACTATTTTTGTATGCCCTGACGTCAGTAGGGAATAGTTTTGTGGAGAACAGTGATATATGTATAATTTATGGGATATTTAGATGCTTTGGTATTGTAATTTATGTGGATATGTTTATGTATGTGGCTTCCCGTTGTCTAGGTTAATGTTTGGTATTAAAATAGGGGAAAAGATTTTATTTTATTAGTAAGATTTTACAATTTGGTATCAGGGCCTAGGTTGCTAGGTTCTGTAGACTTTAGAATACGGTGGAAGCAATACTAGAGTATAGGACATGATTTAAAGGTTGTTCTATAGTTTGGGTATAGGATTTTTCGTGGTGGTTTCTGTGTTTTTCCTCGGGTGATGATTTCAGAAAAAACCATAGTAAATTATTGTCGGGTCATGTGTCTAGGTGGCAGAACTGGATTTTGAGTTAAGATTGGGGAGGGTAGTTAATTATAAATATATGATTTGAGTAGAATAAAATGGATTAGGTTTGTGCAGAAGATAAGATTCTTAAGTGTGTTCTTGTTTTCAGGATGGACCTAGGAAGTAGTGGCACGAATACTGGGGGAGACAGGCTAGGACCTTCCAGCATAGGTGGTGATATCGATGTAGTACTGCGCAGCATCACCCAGTAGGTGATGGCTGAGATGGCCAGGAGTTCAGGGGAGTGTAGCTGCATGATCGAGCAGTTTACGCGGAAGCCCCCATCCTTTGTTGGAAGAGATGACCCTATTGTAGCTGAGAACTGGGTCTAGGATACTGAAGAGACATTGGCGATGCTTCGTTGTTTGAATGAGCAGAAGGTAGTATTTACAGCATTTAAACTAACAGGGCAAGTGAAGCACTGGTGGAGATTAGCACATCTGATAGAGGAGCAAAGGCTGGTTCCAGTAGCAGTGACATGGGACCGATTCAAGGAGTTGTTCTTCGAGGTATATTTTCCTTTTGTCATTCAGAGTGTGAAGGTAGCAGAATTTCTGCATCTGGTACAGGGGCAGATGACCGTATCCCAGTACGCAGCTTAGTTTATCAAGTTGTCACGTTTTACTCCACATCTAGCACCTAGTGAAGAGAAAAAGGTAAGGAAGTTTGAAGAGGATTGAGGCAGAGCATGTTTGAGCAGGTGAGTGGCTTCAGAGCTCAGACCTTTACCAAGGTTGTAGATAGAGTTGCGATCATTAAGAGTAGTTTTCATAGCAATTTAGCAGCTCAGAGTCAAAGGAAGAGGCTGGTGCCTCAAGGCTACCAAGCTAGCTCCAGTAGGGGTCCATGGAGAAGAGGTCGTGATAGAGGAGGTCAGAGGCAGACAGCAGGACCTCTGAAGTACCAGGGTATACAAACCTTTCCAGTGTGCCAGACATGTATGAGACATTATTCGAGGGAGTGCCTAGTAGGGAGAGGTGTATGTTACCATTGTGGGAGACTCGGCCATATGGCACATGCATGCTTAGGGCCGCAAGACCAGGTTCCAACTCCCAGGCCCTATCTGGGAGGATATTAGGCAGCTCAGGGAGGATATCAAGCACCTCGTGGAGGCCAGCAGAGGAATGTGGCCTCATTGTGAGTTTACACTCTGACGTTGGGTGATGCTGAGGCTGCCACGGATGTGGTGACAGGTACTTTTACTATTTTATCATATCCAGTTATTATTTTATTTGACTCAGGTGCTACACATTCATTTGTCTTTAAATCTTATGTTAAATTATCTAGAAGTGAGACCCAGTCATTAAATATAGAGTTGTTAGTGGCTACACCGTCTAGGTCAGTGTTGAGGTGTAAAAGGGTACTCAAAGGCTATCCTATAGAAATTTAGGGGAGAGTGCTACCAGCAGATCTGATTGTATTTGATATGTATGGGTTTGATGTATTATTAGGAATGGATTGGTTGGCAACTAATCACACCAGTATTGATTGCCATCTGAAGAAAGTAATTTTCAGACCCCTTGGTAAGCAACAATTCAGGTTTGTCAGCTCTCGTGTGCGTGCTCCATTGCAAATAGTATCAACTGTATAGGTAAGACGACTACTCTGGGATGGAAGTCAAGGATTTGTGGCTTTTGTAAAGGAAGCGTCAAAGAATGAATCGAAGCTCGATAGTACCCCAGTCGTACGAGAATTTCCAAATGTTTTTCCAGAAGAGTTACCAGGGTTGCCTCATGAGCGCGAGGTGGATTTTCCCATAGATTTACCTTTAGGGATAGCACCGATTTCTAAGGTTCCCTATCGTACGGCTCTAGCTGAATTAAGAGAGTTGAAGGATCAATTGCAAGATCAGCTGAATAGGGGTTTTATATGACCTAGTGTATTGCCATGGGGAGCTCTAGTGTTGTTTGTAAAGAAGAAAGATGGGTCTTTGAGGATGTGTAATGATTACAAAGAAATCAACAAGGTTACTATTAAGAATAAATACCCTCTACCCTGCATTGACAATCTGTTTGATCAGCTCTAGGGTACACGGGTGTATTCTCAGATCGACCTCAGATCAGGGTATCATCAGGTGAGAGTAAAGGCAGAGGACGTTGCAAAGACAGCCTTCAGGACCAAGTACGGGCACTATGAATTTATCGTTATGCCTTTTGGTCTGATGAATGCCCCAACTGTATTCATAGACTTGATGAATAAAGTTTTTCACTAGTATCTAGATCAGTTTGTAGTAGTTTTTGTTGATGATATACTGGTGTACTTGAGGAGTTTTGAGGATCATGAGGTGTATTTGAGACAGGTTCTGTAGACACTCAGGGAAAAGAAACTTTATGCCAAGTTTAGCAAGTGTGACTTATGGCTTGAGCAAGTTGCATTTTTAGGTTATGTGATCTCAAAAGACGGTATTTTAGTGGATCCCAGCAAGATTGATGTGGTGGTTAATTGGTCCAAGCCGGATAACATGCAGAAAGTCAGAAGTCTCTTGTGATTAGCAAGTTATTACCATCAATTTTTGGAAGAATTTTCAACCCTATCTGGACCTTTCATGCGTTTAACTAGGAAAAAATTCTAGATTTATGTGGAATAAAGAATGCGAACAGAGTTTTTAGGAGTTAAAGTAGCGACTCATCACTGCACCAGTACTGAAGATTCCATCAGGAGGTGGTGGGTATGTAATTTACAGTGACGCATATTTGAAAAGGTTTGGTTGTGTACTGATGCAACACGGTAGGGTTGTGGCGTATGCTTCTAGACAACTGAAAGAATATGAAAAGAACTTCCCTACTCACGATCTGGAATTGGCTGAAGTTGTACATGTACTGAAGATCTGGAGACATTACTTATATGGTGAGAGGTATGAAATATTTTCCAATCATAAGATCCTAAAGTATTTCTTTACACAGAAAGAGTTGAATATGCGCCAGAGAAGGTGGTAAGAACTCATAAACGATTATGATAGTACCATCAGTTACCACCCAAGTAAATCCAATGTGGTGGCTGAGCGTGGAACTAGTAACAGATGATCCTCAGACGTTCATGGCCAATCTGGTTGTATAGCCTACACTTTATAAAAGGATTAAAGCTGCTCATAGGAATGATCCAGAATTGGCAAAAGTGATAGCCATAATACAGGATGGTCAGGGAGAAGAATTTAGTATTTCTGACGATGGGGCTTTGAGATTTCATACCAGATTGTGTGTGCCTATAGATGACAGTATCAGGAGGATGATTCTAGAAGAGGCACATATATCTCTATACACTGTTCGTCCTGGAAGTACGAAAATGTATAGGGATCTGCAGGAATATTTCTGGTGAAGTGGTATGAGAGGGAAATAGCAGAATTTGTACAACAGTGCTTGATGTGCCAGTAGGTCAAAGCTGAGCACCAGAGGCCTGCTGGTCAGTTGCAGCCACTTTTTATTCCCGAGTGAAAATGGGACCACGTATCCATGGACTTTGTTACTAGGCTACCGTCGGCACCGCATGGTCAGAATGCCATTTGGGTGATTATTGATAGGCTGACAAAGGAAGCTCATCTTCTACCCATTAAAGTTAGCTACCCTATGAACAGGTTTGTAGAGATTTACATACAAGAGATTATTCAACCCCATGGAGTGCCGGTATCTATAGTCTCGAACCGTGATCCACGTTTTACATCGTGGTTCTAGAGGAGCTTGCAGGAGGCATTAGGGACTCAGCTAGCATTCAACACCGCTTTCCATCCTCAGACAAACGGTCAGACAGAGAGGAAGATTCAGGTACTTGAGGATATGTTGCGGGCGTGTATATTCAATTTTGGGGGTCGTTGGACTCAGTATATGCCATTGGTGGAATTTGCCTACAACAACAACTATTAGGCTAGCATAAGCATGGCTCCTTATAAAGCACTTTACGGTAGGAAATGTCGTTCCCCCCTATACTGGAGTGAGCTGGTTGAGAGGTAAGTTTTAGGGCCAGAAATAGTTCAGCAGGCGTACGATAAAGTCTGACTCATTCGAGATTGAATCAGTGCAGCACAGAGTCGGCAGAAAAGCTACGCGGATACTCGCTGCCGGGAACTGGAATTTGAAGTGGGTGATTATGTATTTTTTAAAATAGTACCATTGAAAGGGATCATGGTTGAGCCCTAGGTTCATTGGCTCATTTGAGATACTTGAGAGGATTGGGTTAGTGGCTTATTGGCTAGCTCTACCACCATCTTTATTCTAGATTCATGACGTGTTTCATGTCTCTATGTTAAGGAAATACGTCCTAGATCCTTCCCATATTATTAGCTATGCAGAATTGGAACTTTGTGGTGATCTAGCATACGAAGAATCTCCGGTGCAGATCCTGGATAAAAAAGAACAAGTGTTGCGCAGCAAGAGGATACCATTAGTAAAAGTCTTGTCGATGTATCACGCTGTAGAAGAAGCCTTGTGGGAACTTGAAGATGGGATCAGACTGAAATATCCCCACTTATTTAGTGAACACAGTGGTAATGTATAGGTTAGGGTTGTAGTAATTTTATTTTTTTTAGCATAGTGTAATTGTAATATAGTGTATAGGATAGGTAATATTTTAGTTTTGTGGAAATTTTCTTTTATATAATTGTATTCTCCTAGAACTACCCATATAACTATGGTATTCCTCCGCCACAAGTGAGGGTAGGTAATAAAATAAGTAGACCGTTTTGCCTTTAAAGGATAATAAGTTATATAAACAGTATATTTTGAGGACAAAATTTTATAAGGAGGGGAGAATGTAATGACCCGAAGAATAATGGTATTTAAATAATAAAGAGGGAGGGAAATGGGAAAAGAAACAGAAGAGGGTCTCGTCGACGAACACATGGAATGTAATAACCTAAGGAATTTTCCCATGGCCTCGTCGACAAACACAAGGGATTCATCGATGAGGGTATAAGAGGGTCTCGTTGACGAGGGCCTGTTTCATCGACGAGAAGATACCGAGAGGATATTTTGGGCAATTCTGACTTTCATCCATGAAGGGGAGATTTCGTCGACAAATTACTTCTTAGACTCATTGACGATATGACGTGGCTTGTCGACGAAGGCCGCAGTATAAATAGTGTTACCCTCATATTTTTACGTAGGATTTTCAACAGAAACTCTCTCTCTCTTCTCTCTCTATGGTCTCTCCTCCATCTTTCTTCGATTTTAGCCCTGTCAGTCACTAGATCGATGATCTAAGGCCACCACAACGCTCCTAACAAAGTTCTCTCCAAGTTTACAGGGGCGGATCGTTGGTGGGATCGAGTTAAATTTCTCCCTAGGTTTAGGGTAAGGTCTTTTATTTGAAATTAGGCTTTCCAGCAATTGTAGGAAATGAAGTAGATATAGAAATAATGATGTTTTGTTTCGGTTAATGTTGTTTTTAGGAAGTTGAGTGGGAAACCCTATGAGTGTAGTATCGATATCCAGTAGGGGCTTTCCAGTATTCAGGTAAGGGGAACATGCTATGTTAGGAAACTTCATTATGATTTTAGTACAAAATATAGGTTGTTATCAAGTTATTATTCAAATTATATATATACGGTTTTCAGTGCCTGATTATAATAATATTAATTAGTGTGGCTTGAGTTGATTAGAGTACAGTACCATATTTATACAAATCATGAATACCATGTTTACAGTTTATGAATAAAAATAACATGATATTTACATGCTTATAGAATAAAGGACTTTCAGTATACAGTATACTCAAAAAAAAATATTTTCAGTAATTTCAGAATAATCATTTTTTTTTTAGTATTATAACACCCAAATATTTAGTTATACAAATAACAGTTCAGTTATACAGAAATCAAATTTTTAGTCAGTTAATTTAGAATTTCAGATAAATTCTATAGGGTTATGGTTATTTCAGAAATCATGGTAAAATAATATGTTAAAGATATCAGCTACCTATATAGTATCAGACCCTAATGGATCAGATTCAGCAGAGCATGGTACTGTAGCTATAGATTTTCAATTCAGAGTGCAACCACTTTACTCAGATAGTAAGTGGTATGAGGTCGATCGTGCCCACGTTGGGACAGGCTCTCTATCAGATATGGATTGAGGGGGCTAATCAAACTGTCAGAGTTCAGTTCACTTACCCTGGTCTGCTAGCCAGAATAGGTCCTTCCTTCGGGTTGCGCAACCCTATCGTGCGGGGTTAAATCATGACATA
This sequence comes from Malania oleifera, assembly GCF_029873635.1. Classification (NCBI taxonomy): domain Eukaryota; kingdom Viridiplantae; phylum Streptophyta; class Magnoliopsida; order Santalales; family Ximeniaceae; genus Malania; species Malania oleifera. The sequence continues at coordinate 63,560,409 of NC_080426.1, forward strand.
CAGCCATCCAGGGAAATTTTCTCAAATATTACAAGTATAAGTAGGTTTCTAGAAATAGTAGTAGTATTATGATAACTAAATTTATATAGTTTTAATATACGTTATCTATACCAGCATTTACAATTTAAGTTATCCATGATATTATTTTTAAATCATATCAGTTATACAGAAATATAACTTAGTAGCCGCACACTAGTAATAGCATGTTTGGACTTATTGAGCGTTGTCTCACCCTAGTTTTGAATTATTTTTTTCAAGTGAACCAGCTAGGCGAGCGGATCAGGCTCGTAGGTAGAGGGGTTGTTAGTCTGCCCTGTTAAGGGTGAGTAGTATTTTTGGGTAGTATTTTTGTATGCCTTGATGTCAGTAGGGAATAGTTTTGAGGAGAACAGTGATATATGTATAATTTATGGGATATTTAGACGCTCTGGTATTGTAATTTATGTGGTTATGTTTATGTATGTGGCTTCCCACTGTTCAGGTTAATGTTTGGTATTAAAATAGGGGAAAAATTTTATTTTATTAGCAAGATGTTATAACATATCCATCACCTCCTAATGGAATGGTCAATACTGGTGCAGTGACAAGCTTCTACTTCAGTTCCTAGAAGCTCTGCTCATAATCGTCACTCCACTCAAACCTAGCATTCTTCTTGGTTAGTCGTGTTTGAGGCCATGATAAAGCTGAAAATCCTTCTACAAACCAATGGTAATATCTTGTTAGTCCCAAGAAACTCATGATTTCCTAAATGTTCCTTGATCTGACCCAATTTACTACTACTACCTCTATTTTTTTAGGATCTACTGAAATTTCATCCCCTAATATAACATTCCCTAGAAATGCAAATTTCTTTAACCAGAATTCACATTTGCTAAACTTAGCATACAATTTCTTTTCCCTGAACATCTGAAGTACCAACCTCAAGTGTAACAACCTATTATTTAATTTGGGTTTTTTTTTTTTTTTTTTTACACTATAACATTTAAAATACTTTGATACCACACTGGATTAAACCCAATCATCGACCTAAGCAACAAGAAGCAGAAATCAAATAAAACAACAACCATATGTAATTATATACAATACTAAAGTGCTAAATTGTTTCCCAAAATATACATATATGACTGTTCCCTAGAAATATCCTCAATTGGCTAGGACTATACAAAAATACTCCCAAAATTACTCACTCTAATATCAGGGCAATACTGAGGCCCCTTTATCTGCGAGCCTGATCTGCTCGCCTACCAGGATCACCTGAAAAATGTGAAAGTAATTAGGATGAGCCAACGCTCAGTAAGACAAAATATGCTATTGTTAGTGTGTGGCAGATGAGTTACAATATTATGAAAATATGCTTCTATAAAATCATATATAACTGGATCTGTAATTACGGTACAAGTAATAGAAACCACCACCATTTCCATGTTACTTAACATATCAGTATTTTAGGTTACTATTTAAAATACTTTTAAAATACGTAAGTATATTCTCTATCTCTGTAAATCTGTATATACATAATAATAATAATAATTGAAAACTTCCCTGTGGATAACTGTGTGCCATGATTTAACCCCTTATGATAGGGTTGTGCAGCCCGTAGGCAGGATCTACCCTGGCTGGCCAACCAGGGTAAACTACTATACTCCCTCGATCTGATCTGCCCTCCTCAACCCATATCTGATGGGGAGCTTGTCCACGTCAGGGCACTATACGATCGACCTACTACCACGTATTATCTGAATAGGTGGTTGCACTCTGTAAATTGTATGTAGCTACGGTACCATGCTCTGTTGTATAGTCCAATATGGTCTAATACTATATAATATATTTCTCTATACAACTAGTTGTTTTACCATGATTCTGTAATAACTGTATTAACCATGTCACAGAAATAAACTGTAATTGTATCATCTGTATCTCTGAACTGAACTGTAATCTATAAGTCATGGTACTGAAAACTGTATAATCATGGTACTGTAAACTATATAATCATGGTATTGAAAACTATATAATCATGGTGTTTTGTAATTACTATAAAATATAACCATTGGTTGTATATTCTGTAAATCATATCCTGAAAATACTGTAAAACATGTTTCTTTACTATATCCATATCCTCAAGCCACACAAAAAATTTAAACATATTATACATAAATAATAAATTGTATAAATTTCTATCGTGAATAATCATCTAATAAAAATGTATAGTTTATATTGAAACATAGTAAAATTGCCTAGCATAGCATACTTCCCTTACCTGACTCATGCTAAATTCCCTACTGAGATGAGTCTTACACCCGCAGGGTTCTACACTTAACATCTTGAAAACCACATTTTCCAGAATAGAATATCAATATTTCTTGGCCTACATCATTTCCTACAACTTTCAGAAGACCAAAAACTGAATAAAAGTCCTTACCCTAGATTTGGGATGAATTCCAACTTCGTTTCACCAACGATCTGCTCCGGCAGACTTGAAGAGAACTCCGCCAAAATTGTTGTGGTGGCCTCAAATCGTCGATCCGGCGAATGACGGGGCCGAAATTGAAGAGAGAAAAGGGAGAGGTCATAGGAGAGAGAGAGAGAAGAGAGGGATGCAGAAATTCTGCGTAAAATGAGTTTAAGCACTATTTATACTGCGGGATTCGTTGATGAGCCATGTCACCTCGTCAATGAGTTCTTTAATAATTTCATCGACAAACTTCCTCCTTTGCCAATGAATTTCAGAATGTCCCAAAAACCCCTCTCGGTATCTTCTCATCAATGATGACGGGACCTCATCGAAAAGGTCTTGAAGAACCCTCATCGACGAAGCCCCTATATTCGTCGACGAGGCCTGGAAATTTCTTGAAAATTTTACCTCCAAAATGCAAATTCGTCGACGAAGTCGGCTGCCTACTTCTGTTACTGATTCCATTTCCCTCTCTCTTTATTATTTAAATACCATTATTTTTCAGGTCGTTACATCAAGTGCATCTCATGCTCCTCAAAATTCCTCAAGTAGACCTATATATCATCAATAAAAACCAAAAAGAACTAAAAAGATTCTATTCATCAAATCCATGAATACAACGGGAGCATTTGTCAGACGAAATGACATAACTAGAAATTCATAATGCCCATACCTAGTCCTAAAAGCTGTCTTTGAGATGTCTTCAGTTTTAACTTTCACCTGATGATAAACTGACTTGAGGTCGATCTTGGAATAGACCTGGGGTTGATCAAATAAATCATCTATACGAGGTAGAGGATAACTATTCTTAATTATTACTTTGTTTATTTCGATATAATCTATGCACATCCTCATAGACCCGTCCTTTTTTTTCATAAATAAAACTTGAGCTCCTCAGGGCGATACACTAGGTCTGATAAACCCTTCATTCAATAAATCCTGCAACTGATCCTTTAATTCTCCCAATACTGTTTGAGCCATTCGGTAAGGAGCTTTAGAAATCGGTGTCATACCTGGAAGTAAGTTGATAGTAAAGTTTGTCACGCAGTCAAGAGGCAACCCAGGTAATTTCTCTAGAAAAAAATTTGGAAACTCCTTTACCACTAGTGTACTGACAAACTTCAATTCATTTTCTATCATCTTCTTTACATAAGCCATAAACTCCTGACATTCGTCCAGTAGTAGTCTTCTTGCCTATATGGCTGACACTGACTAAGGCAAGGAATGCACCTGTGACCCCACAAATCTACATTCTTGCTTTCCCTATGGTCTAAATATCAGCTCTTTCAAATAACAATCGATACTAGCATAGTTAGTAGCCAGCCAGTCTATACCTAGTATTATATTGAATCCATGCATATCTAGCACATTTAGGTCAATTGGCAATACTCTTTCCTAAATTTCTACTGGATAGCTCCTAAGCACCCTACGACACCTCACTACTGACCCTGTCGATGTTGTTACTGACATTTCAACATTTAATAAATGTGTCTCAATACCAGACAATTTAATGTATCCCAAAGACACAAAGGAATGGGTGGCACTTGTATCAAATAAAACAATAACTTGATATGATAAAGCAGTAAGGGTACCTGTCACAACGTCACCTATGACCTCAATGTCTCTCGACGTTAAAGCATATACCCTCACTAGAGCTACATTCCTCTGCTGGCCTCCATGGGGCACCTGATAGCCTCCCTAGTATGGTCAGGGAGCAGGAACGGCACCAGGTGGTGTAAGGAAATCTTGCACCAAAAGTTCTGGTCTATAGCAATGATAACAGACACCTCTCCACACTCGACACTCTCTCAAGTGCCTCTTTCCACATATATGACATACAAGGTAGGTCTGCACTTCTTTAACCTTATGGCCCCTTATCTCTTACCTCTGTCCTCTGCCATAATTTCCTATCCTCCATTGGCCCCGACTAGATCCCTACTAAAAGCCTGAAGGCATGGACCTCTTCCTTTGTCCCTATTCCTCTGCACCCATCCGCTCACTAGCCTCAGCCACAGCTGCTTTGTCTACCAATTCAGCAAAGTCATGCACTTTCAGCACTGCTACCTATTTAAATATTTTATGCCTCAAACCTCTTTTGAGCTGTCTTGCCTTCTTTACTTCATTGAGAATGATATACAGGGGGAAGTTAGATAATTCTATGAACCTCGCCACATACTGCTGGATTGTTTACAATCCCTGCCTTAAATTCCGAAATTCATCCACTTTGTCCTCTCTAGTAGTGGCTAGAAAATATCTATCAAAGAACAATTCCCTAAACTGGCCCCAAGTCATAGCTATAGGCACTTCCCTCTATTCCTCTAATAGTTTTACGGTAGTCCACAATCTTTCGGCCCCTCCTGTCAGCTTATAAGTGGCAACTACGACCCTCTGCTCCTTCGTACACTGCAGCACCACCAAAACTTTCTCTATTTCCTGCATCCAATTTTCGGCAACTACAGGATCAATTCCTCTAGAAAATGCTAAAGGGTTCATATTGGTAAATTTCTCTATCATACACCTGTGGCCTATAGATGGGCCTCCCTACTTTATGTAGCTCCGTGCGATCTTAGCCATGACTTGCTGAGCTATACTGCGTAGCACTGCATCTGAATCAGCCCTACCTGCACCCGAGGGCCCTGCACCCTCGCTACTTCTCACATGAGCATTGCCACCTCTAGGGTCCATCCTGAAAATACAATAAACATGACTTAGGGACCCTATCCCTTATAATTTACATATCTAACCAAAACTTAGGATATCTCTTCTATCTTGACATCCATATCTTAATTCAAGATTTAGTCCTACACTTTAGAAACACAACCCAACAATAGTTAACTTATGGCTTTCCGAAAATCGTCACCCCAAGAAAGACATAGAAACCACTAAGGAAGTCCTACCTCAAAACCGCAGAACAAAACCTCAAATCCTTTTCCTATACTTTGGTATTGTTTCCTACTGTACTCTAGAGTCTACCGAACCTAGCAACATAGGCTCTGATACCAAACTGTAACGACCTGCCTAATTTATCATATATATATATATATATATATATATATATACATAATAACATACATAATAATCTTGATATCCTATTAAACAATCATAGTCGGGATCAACCTAGACCTATAGGTACCATAGACATACCTGTCATACAACACTCATGCCATAAACCATATCAGAGTTCTACAAAATCTATCATATATAAACAATCATCTACAAAAAGAACCAAAAAGTATCCTAGGATCATAATCTCAAAATCCATCTGACCCTAGCTCACCTACTTACCCTTATAACAGGGTGGCATGGTCAACCTCTATTGCTGCAGGGCTTTACACACCCTTTTACCTAGATTTCCTAAAATGTTTGTAATGCTAGGGTGAGACACTGACTCGTTTTGAGTTATGCTTCCAAGTGCAGAAGTGTCAAGTTGTATCAAGGATGAGTCCAGGATCGTATTCCACAGGGACCACTGAGTATCAAAGTATTTATGTAAGTTTAGCGAACTCCTGTTGCTGTCAAATAGGGTTTGAAAATCTTTTTGGTCTTTTACGATTTTGAAAACAGTAAACCAAGTGAGAGAAGCTTGAGTAAACTATCAAAATGAAACTGAAATTTTATCAATTCTCCAAAAATGTAAACCTACTAACGCAATCAAATTAAACAGATTAACTGAAACAATTTACCAAATACTCGGATTACGGGTCAATGTCTGCTTGCTTCCATCATCTACTAATTCCTTAGGCCTTACTCCTCTTCTTGTTAATCCAATCAAGGCATTAATAAGATGAAATTTTATTACTAAGCTCGAGTAAATTTGCCACATCCAAACGGAAGAAAATACAAACTCTCATTAAGCATCAACCGAATGTCGTGTAAATTAGTTGATGAAAATCCTAGATTAAATCAAGGTTTTGATGTGCCCAACGTCAACAACAAAACAAGAAATAAGATCCAGCGATTTATCAACGATGCCTTAAATTTTCGGTTTCAACCAAATAAAAGGTTAGCAATAATATTTTAGGGAAACTAATAAACCAAGGAATGCAAATGACATCGACCCACAATCTGAGTTACCGAACTTAGCCACTCATGCTTGCAATAAAAAAAACAAGTATGGAAATCCTAGTCTACTTAAGGAAATACCTAAACACGCATTAGTAAAGATGGCAACTACAAATAAGGAATTAAAACATGCTATGGAAACTCAATCAAACATACACACACACACTAAAAATCAAACCTTTAATATGGATCAATAATTCAAATCAAGAACTCGAACAAAAAATGCAAAAACATCAAAAATCTAAACTTTGAATGATACCAAAAAAATAAAAATACGAACTTTAACAAAACTGAACAAAAATATGAACTTTGAAGAAACTGACCCTAACTAAATTAATTAAATAACTTGGAACATTAAACTAATCTACGGGAAAAAAAAATTAACTGAAAGAGAATAATAAAAAAGGAAAAAAAATTAAACTTCATTAATCATGAATCACCCCAAATAATGCTCAAAATCTAAAAATAACAATAAGCTCAAATAAAAAGTTAACAATATTCAACTAATTAGTTAGTAATAATAAAAGAAAAAGAAAAGATAAGAGAGAGAGAACAGAGGAATTTCAGGTCGGAAAGATGTGCAGAGGCAGCTTGCTTGCTGTGGTGCTGGTGTGGGAGTTGCTGGACTGGCCGAGAGTAGTGGCCTGCTGGTCTGGAAGAAGAGCCGAGGGTGCTTCACGGGTCTTGCAGCAGGTTGAGCAGGAGTGATGGGGAAGGAGGCCAGAGCTGTCTACTGGTGTGGTTGGGTTCCAGCAGGTTGTTGCTGTAGTAGGGGGTCTCGGCTGCTAGAGACATTGAAGAGGACTGCTGGAGACTTGGTTGTGCTTTGTTGCAGGGTGGGCGGATCTGGAGGATTGGTGGCTATGCAGGAGATTGCAGGGAGTTCGGGAGAGGGCTGAGAAGGTGGAGATGCAGAGGAGGCTGCTGGTGCTGGCTGGAGCAGGTCTCTCAGCAAAGGTGTCTGCTGGTGTTTGGTTGGCTAGCAGGGGCTGCGGGTAAGAGTTGCAGCAGAGGAAACCGAGGGAGGCCGTGGAAGAGAAGAGAGGGTGAGGGAACGAAAAGGAGTGTAGAGGGTGCAGCGGAGGCACACCGAACAGGGGAAGGAAAGAAGGTATAAATAGGATAGGGAAAAAAAACCTATGACCCATTGGTAGCTAACCCGACCCGGCCATGCATGGCTGGGTCACATCAAAAACATGGTTTTATTATTATTATTATTATTTTTTTTTTCTTCTTTTCAACTTTGCTCTCTGCGTTCTTAGCCAAATATGACCCTTTTGGAGCCCATTTTTTGTAAAACTCAAAACACAAAAGTTGTAGATAGTCCTTTCCTCGTTCTCCAAAAATTTAAATCGTCTTGATCAGAGTTTGGACGGAAAAGTTATGCATGAAATACGAATAGGTGTCGATTTTTATTCCTGGAAATTTTCCTGCGATAAAATATTACCAAAAATTCATAAATTGTACAATAAAACTCAAGAATGATAATTTTGGAATTTATTAAAATATTGGGCAATTTTGGACATTTAATTAAAAATATAAACCATAAAGCTTGGGTTAAACGTCCAATTACGCAGTTTCGGTGCGTAATCGGACACCTCTCAGTAAGGGAGATAAACTAACATTAGTGTGTGGCAACATGAGTATTCTCGTGATAAATATAAACAATTCATAAATCATATCTGGTAAAAAATGTCTGTACAATTTCTGAATAAATATAATTAATTGTAACATAACATATCATACTTTATTTCTGAATCATGTAAATCATCTTATATAAATGTACAATACTTGAAATAATACCCAGGATGGATAACTAGTTAATGTAATGTCTTACCCCCACATGACTGGGTTGTACAGCCGCTGGCAGGACCTAGCAATGGCTAGCTGACCACGCTAAGTCCACACAAGTCTATAAGTACAATGAGCTTCGCCCATCTAGTTTAGACTGCTAGTGAGACACCTGCACTACCATGAAGCCACATCAATTGCCATCTCCCACACTCTATCTGAGATGTGTGGTAGCACTAACATAATCATGATCTTGAACATATAGCTACAGTACCATGCTTCATGAAACTAAACTAAGCCCTCCTAGTTCTGACAACATATAATACAATTCATGATACTGATACATAACTGTTTCATATTTCATTGAAATATTTGACATGATCATATTTTCATGAATTTTTGACATAACATACAAAATTACGGCATTTATGCCAACATAAATCATGACATCTACGCCAGCATATCATAACATGTAAATCACGGCATCTATGTCGGCATATCATATCGTATAAATCATGGCATCTACACCTGCATAAAACATAATATATTGAATCTTGATATTTCTGTACTATTTAACATAATACTTCAAAACCATAGTTCTTGTGCTGTTTTTATGGTTTTTTTTTTTTTTTTTAAATTGCCATAACATGCTTATTCTAAAGAAAACATAATATTTTGGTATAACATAATTTTCATGGAAAAATCATACTCATGCCACCAAAACGTGAATGTTATTCTAAGTATAAAATCTGAACTGAAATCTTGTTTTCTGCTAAAAAGTATAAAATCCATTTCCCTGTTCAATAGCAGTATTCCCAAAGACTATAATATATCATACATAATTTCTGAAAATAAATGTTGTATAATAATAAATAATTTCAAGAAAATACTGACTTAATTTATCCACTTACCTAACTTACTGAGAAGCCCAAAATCTAACCCAAAAATATGTATGTAGTATTCCCAGCTCAACACCCTGAAATTTACATTTTCCCCAACAAAACTTCAGTATTATTCCATCTACTACACTTTCCTCTATCCAAAAATACCAAATACCTTATAAAACTTAAAATACCCAACTTACCCAATTTTTGGAATGGTGCCCAAGTTGGCCTAACCAACGATCTACTCCGGCAAACTTGAAGAGAATCTTCCCAGGAGTAACGTGGAGGCTTCTAATCGTTGAACCGACAAAGAACGAAGCCAGAATCAAAGAGAGAAGGTAGAGGGAACGAACTTCTAGAGAGAGAGAGAGAGAGGGTTTCCATACAAAATTTCTTGCTAAATCTCAAGTTTGGCATATTTATACACTTGGATTCATCAACGAGACACGTCACCTTGTCGACGAGGCCAAGAAGGGATTTCTTTGACGAGCTCATAACCTTCATCGACAAACTTCAGGCCTGACTTCACTTTGAATTTCTTTTCCTTCCACCTACTTTTATCTCTCTTTATTATTTAATGGCTATAAATTTTCGGGTCTCTACACATATCCTCCATCTTTTTTAGCTAAGGACGTGAACTTTGTTCTATCTCCTGTCATGTGTCTTGAACACCTGCTGTTCAAGTACCATTTTTATTTTGATGGAGTAGTCCTAAAGCATACCTACAAGGAAGGATTCATGATGTTACTTTTGGAACCCAAACCTTCTTAATTCTTTTTAAGTCATGCATAGTTTAAGTGTTTACTTTCCATTCATTCTTGATTTTAACATGTTTCTTTTTAAGTGGGCAATTGAATTTTATGTGTCCCTCATTTCTACTCAAGTAGTAAGTAGTGTTTTCATGTATATTTATAGAAGATGTGCTTGCATAGTATTTAGCTTCTTTTACAAAATATTCCATAAATAGATTTTTCTTCTTCTTGTTTTCTATTCCATTGTAGCCTATTCATTCTTTATTACTTCTCATCATTTGTTGACCAACCATCTTTTAAAAATTCTCTTTACCTCTAGTAAAGTTGTAAATGATTTTATCGTTATCTTCAATTTTTTTTTTTAAGTTCACTTACTACTTGGTCTTTCTTGCTTTCATTATTTTCTTGTAGTGTTACTAGCTCTTGAGACACATTGTTAATTTTCTTCATTAGATCATCAATATGAGAATCTTTTTCTTTTTCAACTAATTTAGAACTTTCAAGTTGATTTTTAAGATTTTCATTTTTTTTTCTTTTAAAACTATATTCCTTTTAGTTACTTTAATAAATCTATTAGGAAAAGCAAATAATTCAGCTTGGAGTTTTTTGTATGATGGCATACTTTCACCAGAATCATTACATGATTCATCATTTGATTCCTTAGCTGAGGTATAGTAAGAATTTACCTTAGCATTGTGTGCCATGGAGCACATGTTAGCCATCTCTTATTTGCTTGATTCGTTCTCCAACTCACTTGAGCTTGTATCGTCCCATGTAGCTTTCATTGCAGTCTCCTTCTTCTTTTCTTTCTTGAGCTATGGACAGTCAGGCTTAATATGTCCAACCTTTTTACAATGATAACAAGTACAAGGATCATTTTTATTCTTGTTTTCCTTTTTACTTGTTTCTCCTTTTTTAGTTTTTGCACCTCTAAACTTTCTAGTAAACTTCTTGTTTCTCTTAAAGAATTTTCCAAGTATTTTAGTGATAAATGCAAGTTCTTCATCATCTAATTTACTTGTATCATCATCTTCTTCACTTGAGCTTTCTTTAGGTAGTTTAAAAGCTATAGATTTCTTATTTTTGTTTTGAGGGTTCCTTTCTTTCATAGCCATCTCATAAGTGAGAAGTGATCCTATGAGTTCATCTAGTGAGGTGTTTTTAAGATTTCTTCCTTCCATTATGGCTGTGGATTTTGGTTCCCAAATGGGTGGAACTCCTCTAAGGATTTTACGTATCATATCATAAGTGGAATAAGTTTTCCCTAAAGCTTTTTAGGAGTTTATGATATGCGTAAACCTAGCATACATGTTTGTGATGGATTCGTCCGGATTCATCCTAAAAGCTTCGTATTCACTAGTCAACATATCAATTCTATTGTCTCTAACATCAACGGTACCTTCATAGGTTACCTCAAGTTTTTCCCATATTTCCTTTGCTGTTTTGCAAGCCATGACCCTATTAAACTCATTTATATCAAGAGCACAATATAAGGCATTTATAGCATTAGAGTTGACTTGTAACATTTTATGGTCAATCTCGGTTATGTACTTTTCTTCCTTAGGAACTTCTTTTCCATCTACTATTTTTTTAGGAATTAAGTCACCATGTGTGACAACCTTCCAAGCTTTCCAATCCATGGTTTGAAGATAAATTCTTATTCGTTGTTTCCAAAATGTATAATTGAATCCATAGAAGATTGGTGATCTGGTTGAGGATTAACCCTCTCCAAAGGAGCTACTCCTACATGTGTCATTTAGATCTTTATATAACTTCTTTTTAAGATTTGTTATAACCTTCCTCTGATACCAATTGAAAGTTGAGGAGTAGTCCTAAGAGGGGCGGTGAATTGGGTTTTTAAAATTTGCTTTATAAATTTTTTATGAATTCACAACCTTTTTAGCAATTACACAATAATACTTAGATATTTAACCCATCCACAAACCACACTCAATCTCAGCATAAGCAAACAACAACCAAATAATCCAATCAACACAATAAACAAGCTGCAACACTTTGTTGATTCCAAACACTCAAAGTAGAGTTTGGCTGTAGCCCAGTGTGAATGAATTTGATTCAAGCTTTGTTATGAATGAAATTTGTTTGTTTTCTTTCAACTAAGATTTCCACAAACAATAAACGTACTCCCTTTAAAGTTTTCGCAAAAGATTAATGTACTTTCTTAAGTCAAAAGTCTTCTCAATCTCGATTTTGGCTTCCTGCACTTTGAATACATAGCACACAATTTATATATGTAGAAAATAATGAGAGTGATTAAGAGTGAGAATGAGATTTTTTACAAGGTTTAGCTTATCCCCAACCTACGTCCTCGCCTTAGGCCAATAGCACCTAAGGTTTCCACTATATTGTTCCTTTCTGGGCAGAACAAACCATTACAAACCTCCTTAAGGGTAGAGCCCGCTCTCCAAGCAATGCCCCACACTTGGTCCAATGATTGAAACAACCTTGAACCGTAAAAAATGATAAGAAGAAGATCAAATATGTGTATACAAAGAATGCTCTCAAATAGAGTTGGTTAGTACAACTTGAAATCACTAATATACTTCAATCAAAATATCAAAAAGATTGAAGTATGAAGCTCAAGAATTATTTCACTGGTATTCTTCTCTTGATAAGATTCAAGAACTCAGAATTTTTGCTCAGAGAAATAATTAGAAACTTAGAATAATCTCAGTTGATTAGCAACAATTCAGTAGGTAAGAAAGCTTTGATAGCAAGAGAGATTTAAGGGATGATTTTCAATTCTTGGTATTATTTAATTTCATAGACCATGTATTTATAGGCTTAGAAAGGGTTTTATTCGTGCTGCCAAAGAAAATAAATAGAAAGGTCAAGAGTGAGACTGAGATTTTTTACAAGGTTCGGCTTATCGCCAACCTACGTCCTCACCTTAGGCCAATAGCACCTAAGGTTTCCACTATATTGTTCTTTTCTGGGCTAAACAAACCATTACAAACCTCCTTAAGGGTCGAGCCCCCTCTCCAAGCGATGCCCCACGCTTGGTCCAATGATCGAAACAAACTTGAACCATAAAAAAAACAAGAAGAAGATCAAATATGTGCATACAAAGAATGCTCTCAAATAGAGTTGGTTAGTACAATTTGAAATCACCAATATACTTCAAACAAAATATCAAAAAGATTGAAGTATGAAGCTCAAGAATTATTTCACCTGTATGAACTTCTTTTCCATTTACTAGTTTTTTAGGAAATAAGTCATCACGTATGACAACCTTCCAAGCTTTCCAATCAATGGTTTGAAGATAAATTCTCATTCATTATTTCCAAAATGTATAATTGAGTCCACAAAAGATTGGTGGTCTGGTTAAGGATTGACACTCTTCAAAGGGAGCTACTCCTACGTGTGCCATTTAGATCTTTATATAACTTCTTTTTAAGGTTTTTTTTAACCTGAGTCTGATACCAATTGAAAGTTGAGGAGTAGTCTCAACAGGGGCGGTGAATTGGGTTATTAAAATTTTCTTTATAAATATTTTATGAATTTACAACTTTTTTAGCAATTACACAATAATACTTAGATATTTAACCAATCCACAAACCACACTCAATCTCAGCACCAGCAAACAACAACCAAATAATCCAATCAACTCAATAAACAAGCTGCAATACTTTGTTGATTCCAAACACTCAAATTAGAGTTTGGTTGTAGCCCTGTGTGAATGAATTTGATTCAAGCCCTGTTATGAATGAAATTTGTTTGCTTTCTTTCAACTAAGATTTCCACAAATGATCAACATACCCTTTTTAGGGTTTCTGCAAAAGATAAACGTACTTTCTTTAGTCAAAAGTCTTCTCAATCTTGATTTTGGCTTCCTGCACTTTGAATACACACCACACAATTTACATATGTTGAAAATAAAGAGAGAGGTTAAGAGTAAGACTGAGATTTTTTACAAGGTTCGGCTTATCTTCAACCTATGTCTTCGCCTTAGGCCAATAGCAGCTAAGGTTTCCACTATATTGTTCCTTTCCGGGTAGAACAAACCATTACAAACCTCCTTAAGGGTAGAGCCCCCTCTCCAAGCGATGCTCCACACTTGGTCCAATGATCGAAACAACCTTGAACCGTAAAAAATGACAAGAAGAAGATCAAATATGTGTATACAAAGAATGCTCTCAAATAGATTTGGTTAGTACAATTTGAAATCACTAATATACTTCAATCAAAATATCAAAAAGATTGAAGTATGAAGCTCAAGAATTATTTCACCGGTATTCTTCTCTTGATAAGATTCAAGAACTCAAAATTTTTGCTCAGAGAAGAAATTAGAAACTCAGAATAATCTCAGTTGATTAGCAACAATTCTGTAGGTAAGAAAGCTTTGAGAGCAAGAGAGCTTTGAGGGATGATTTTCAATTCTTGGTATTATTTAATTTCATAGACCATGTATTTATATGCTTAGAAAGGGTTTTATTCATGCTGCCAAAGATTACTTGGAGTGTCCCCCAAGTTTCTAGAAAGTTTGGGGTGTAAGACATTTAAATTTGAAATTAAAACATTTAAAAAATATAGTCATTGTTGAGGTTCAGTCGGCCTAAACTATAAGTTCAGTCACCTGAGCCTTCAACGCACTATTTTATTTTTCTGTTGAAAATAGGGTCAGGCACCTGAGGTCCAACTTCAGTTGCTTGAGGCTACACTGTCTCTTCAGAATTCTTTCAGGAAAATCTTCCATCACCTGAGGTTTATTCCTTAGTCGCCTGAACAGATAAAAAATCTTTTTTTCTCTTTGATTTCAAAACCCTTGGCTTTCTTGCTTTCTTACATTTAAAATATATTTTCTGAGGTTTCTAAAATAATGTCTCTAAGTCCATTTTATCCCCTAATGAGCTTCATCTCATCCAAAATGATATTTAGAGTTGAAGTACTCACATAAAGAGTACTCACATAAAGCTTCCTAAAACTTAAAAACTCTTTTGTTCTTTGAAGTCTTCATGAATATCCTTTTTGTTTCCTTGAGTTTGATCATTCTTTGAGCTTCATTTGCTTTAACTATCTTGAGTATCCTTGAGCTTCCACTTGATCACTTTGTAAATGTAGCATGACTTTAATCACTTGGTAATCTTTGGTCATTCTTTCTTGATCTTTTTAAACATGTCATTTTGGAGTTCTTGAAATCTCATCACTTGAACATGAATTTGTTAAACCATCCCTTATTTGTTACCATCAAAACAAGATGTGAAAGCCTTGTTAGGCCAACACATTCATACATCCTTATTGTGAATATTGATTACATTTGCATTGTAGACACCCCATTTTTACCCAGGCCCAATATATGTATTACTATTATTATTATTATTGTTATTTTATTATTATTATTATTATTTTATTTATTCTTCTTATTATTATTATTATTAATTTTCACTAATCTTATTATTATTATTATTATTATTTTCTTTATTATTATCATTATTTTTCATTAGTATTATTAATATTACTTTTATTTTTATTTTTATGTCTATTTTATTATTATTATTATTTATTATTTTCATTATTATTTTTATTATTTTTATTATCATTATTATTAGTATTTTTATTACTATTATTACTATTATCTTATTTATTATTATTATTTTTTTTTCATTAGTATTATTATTATTACTTTTATTTTTATTTTTATTTATATTGTTTATTATTATTATTATTATTTATTATTTTCATTATTATTGACATTATTTTTAATATTAGTATTTTTACCTTTATTATTACTATTATTATCATTATTTTATTTATTTATTTATCTTTGTTATTACTATTATTATTATTATTTTATTATTATCATTATTTTTTACCTTAGTATTATTATTATTTCCTTATTACCATAATAAGTAGTTATACTCATATATATTGTTTCCAAAAAGAAAAAAATACCATAAAATACAAAAAACCAAAAAAGGAAAAGGGATGGGTTAGGGTTTCTAAAATTTTTATATAAGGGACTTTTTTTTCCTCTCTTCAAGCGGAGCCGGGGGCGCACAACAGCAGGGGAAGACCACGAAAAGAGAAAAAAAAAAAACCCCCAAGCCTGCTTTCTCTTATCTCCCTCGCGTCCGGACACACCCAGAAGACGGCCGCATGCTACCCAAGAACGGTCGCTGGAGCCACCATCTCCACCCTCATCTATTCTCCCGCTCTCCCATTCCATCCCACAGAAAAATAGCCAAGATACCCACAGCTTGCAATTCCCATCTCCGATCGAACCTCACCACTCTCTCAGGGTCTCCCAGTTCTCCCTCTAGATCCGGCCACAACCAGCCCCATGGCCGCCTGAGCCAACTCACGGCTTGACAACTCCGCATAGCAGCAGCGTCAACTCCGACCATCGCCACCCTCCATGAACTCCGGCCACCCTCTGCAGCTGTCCTCCTCCAGCCGTTCCAGCCAGCCGAGCTCCTCTGCCTCTCCACGAACTAGCACCAGAACCGCAACAACTTACCAGCTGAGCAGAGCACAGCCACGGCCAACCTCTGACGAGGAGCTTCGACGCACACGTTCAGTTGCCCCTCTGCTGCTGCAACCTTGTTCTCCCTTGCTCCGGCCACAGTACAGCAAGACCCGAACCCCTGTCTTCCTCAGCCCCGGTGGTACCCCCATGGTAAGTCCCCGGTGAGTCCCTCTGTAAATACAGGCACACACACGCCTTAGGTTTTAATATTTAAATTTTTCTTTATTTTATTCTTTATATATATATATTAAAATTGTTATTGAAGGTTTTTTTTGATGTTGATCATATTGTTATTATTATTTGTATATTGTTATTAGTAAATTGCTTGGATATTATTATTGCCATTATATTAATTGTGTTAACGTAATTATATTGATTTTATTTGTGTTGTATTAATTGTTGTATTATTATTATTATAGAATTTTTATTGTAAGAACTTGTTCTAATATTTAAAGTTTAAATTTTTATCATATTTGTTACATATATAATATTGTGGTGAGATCTTTTAGCTGATATTCATGTTTATATTGTTTCTTTTTGTATTTATTATTAATAAATTTATTACTGTTATGAAATATTAATCGTCAGAGTTTGTGTTTAAAGGTCATATATTTGTATTCGTTGTACATATTAAATATTTAATATTATTGTATAATCGTTGTTGTATTTTTTTTTATATTAAATATTCATGATTAGGGTTTTTGTTGTTATATTCGCGTTGTGGGTTTTTATTATTGTTGTGGCAATCTTAAGTGTTTGATTTTCATATTTAGGATTATTTTTTGTCATTATTGTATGTTTAATATTTGTGTAATTAGGGTAGTTTTTTTTTATTGTTATACTTATTTATTTAACATTGATATTTAATAATTGATATTCATGTTTGTATCTTTTGTAGTATTTATGATTATATTTGTAGAATTTTCTTGTTAAACTTTTACTGTTATAGGATTTTTAATATTTGTTAAGTTGATATCCATGTTTGTATTTTGGCTAGATGCATTATTTAATAATCATTGTTGTCATTGCAAAATTGTTATGGTTAAAGTGTGTCTTGATATTTAATTTTAAATTTTTGTTGTATCCATTGTAAATGTTAAATGGTATATTATCAAGCTAGGGTTTTTACATGTTTAGTAGTAAGGTAATATTACATATTTAGTAAATTAGGATCTTAAGCTTGGTGTTTTATTGATATTATATGTAAATTAATAATTTTAGTTATATGTCTATTACATATTAGCATATTGGTAAATATTACATATTTAGCATTTTTTTTATTTTCTTTTTAATATTATATATTTAGTGATTTAGGGTTTAATGGATATTATATGTTTAGTAAATTAGCATTTTAATCACATGTTTAGCATCAATTATTTTTTTTTAGTATATTAATATAGTTAGTATTAATTATTAGTATCCTAGTATTTTTAGTATTAACTATTTTTAGTATATTAATATGTTTAGTATTAATCATTATTAGAATCTTACTATATTTAGTATTAAGTATCCTTAGTATATTAATATATATAGTATTTAGTTACTTATTTTGACATTCATAATATGTTAGTAGGTATGTGAGGCTTATTACTCTATTACCATATATTAAAAACCTCCCATGTTAGTATTTTCCTATAAAAAATTTAATACAATTTCAAAAATTGGGGGTGTATTTTCTTAATTACTATCCCTATGATTTTATTGCGAGGGGTATTAGCCTTCGGTCTTCACGTACCTTTAAGCTCTGAGGGAATATATATATATATATATATATATATATATATATATGTATATATTATATTATATTTATTTATTATTTTATTTATTTATTTATTTTTCACATGTATTTATAAATTCATAAAAATGAGTAATTGAAAGACTTATTAGATTAACTTAGGGATAATTTCAAATTAATTAGGTACCGTTTGTAAGAACGGGCGCGTAGGGGGTGCTCGTACCTTCCCCTCGGGTAACCGAACTCCCGAACCCAACTCTGGTAATGTAGACCGATTCTACCCTTAATGGGGTAGTAATTATGTGTTCTAACTGCACTAAAGGTTAGTGGCGACTCCGACATTCCATGATTTTTCCTTGAATATTAAAATGATTTTAATTTCGCCGCCCGGGGCACACGCGCTCCCGGGACGTCGCGACAGCTTGGCGACTCCGCTGGGGACCTAGAGAGTCGAGCCATTAATTAATTGAAAATTATCCCAAGTTTAAATTTAATAAATCTATTAATTACTCCTTATTTTGTAAATATTGTAATTTGTAAATAACTTTACTTAATTGTAAATATTTTACTTCCATAATTTGTAAAAAACCTCAATTAATTAAAAATATTTTGTTTCCTAATTTGTTGAGCATTAATTGTAGATATTTTGTTTCTAAATATTCTGAATAAGCATATTAATTGTAGATATTGTGAATAAGCATATTAATTATAGATATTTTGTATACTAATCATAAATATTTTGTTTCCTTATTTTTTGTTTCCAAATTTTTTAGAATCAACATGTTAATGGCAGATAATATTTTTCCATATCTTGTGAATAAATACATTAATGGTAGATATCTTGCTTCCATATTCTTTATAGCATGTGAATAAATGTGGGGATAGCGGGATTAGGTTAAAGTTTGAATTCACACACTCTCACGCTCTATACCCGAGCTTTACCTGCTAAGATTAGATAGGGGTGTAATAGCGTTTGTCCCTTCGTAGCTTAAGCTTGATGGGACCCGCGAACCACCCCGCTCAATGCGAGTTTTGTCCGGACCCCTATGGGGGAGGATGAAATTTCAAATTGGGGCCCTTTTTGTCAATAGGGATTAAAGCCTACCCACACGTAATTGTCCATAGTTTTCCCTTAATTAGGATAGAGCCATGAAGAAACCCTATAAAATAGGTGTACCTACCCTGGGTTGGGACAAGAGCCACATCCTTCTCCATGTATAGTGTGTTGTATATAAGCTATGAGATACTTTGTATTATATCATACATTTGACATCCATACATACTACTTAGCCAGTATTCTGGAAAAGCCCAATAATGAGACCATGGCCCATCCTTTCAAAAAATGAAGCACTTGACCCAAGCATTTTAAAATATGGGTTGGCCCAACCCTTTTCAAGTAACTCGGGCCCAATTTTTTGAGAAATAACAAGTATAAGCCCAACCTTTTCCTAAGTAAAAACTCGGTCCAGGCCTGATTTTCAAAATGGGTCAAATCCAGATTTCCATAAATAGGCTTCGGCCTTATTACCCTAAAAAACCGGGCCCATATTTTCTAAACAATCCAAGCCCAAATCCTTTTAAAATTAGGGCCTGATCCCATCAAGAAGTATATTGAAGCCCATATTTTAAAATACTTGAGGCCCAAGTGCACACTAAAGTCCACAAGTCCGCACTGAACAAATCCAACGGGTTGACCAACCTAGGTCAACCCCAACCTCAGATCATAATTTGACCCTTCATAGAATCTGAGATACATGAACCGATTGAGGGAAGAATTGAATTTAAATTGTGGCCCATCAATGATTGTCTTGAAATCTCTCATTAGTGAGACTTTTCCTAGAATGCTGACAAAGTAGTTAGTTAGGTTACATTGCATCCATGTATTCATGCGTAATTTCATGCGTAATCATGCACGCTAGGTCACATGCATGTTCATATCTCTATTTGTATGTGTAATTGCACTAGTTACATCCATGCACAAACATACATTACATCCATGCATTCATACCTATGCATTCACGATTCTAAAAAGGGAAGGTTTTGGTTTGCAGTGCCTAGCCACAGAATTCGTTTAAGCAAGCAACATTGAGACTGTCACGCATCAATACAATACCAAGAGAAGGGCAAAAGAAATGAGTGAACAATTGGAAGGTAGAGTCTTGGGCATAGAACAAGGACAGGAAGAATTGATTGAAAAAATGAGTAAAATTATGGAATTGTTGATGAACAAAGGAAAAGCGATACAAAATGATTCTGAAACAGATATAGACCCTACTTATCCTCCAGGGTTCACCCTAAATCATGGACAAACATCAGCTCCACCGCCGGGTGTCATGGGGGATCCAATGTCAAATATGCCTCCATTTATCCCAACTGTGCCTGCACAGGGGTTTCCAGTGGCAGGGACTTCCCCCTTAGCAACTCCTGATATGGGGATAAATAGACCTGAGTCTGAGCGTCATTGTGACGTATTGGAGGAGCGCTTGAAAGCAATTGAAGGGTATAATAAATTTGATTCCGTTGACCCTAATGACCTTTTCCTAGTACCAAAGGTCACTCTGCCGCCAAAATTCAAGTTACCGGATTTTGAAAAATTCGATGGGACGCACTGTCCTCGGACCCACCTGCGCTTGTATTGCCAAAAAATAGCTGCACATACTGATGATGAAAGGTTGATGATGCATTGCTTTCAAGATAGTTTGACTGGAGCAGCTATCAGATGGTACATTCAGCAGGATTGAGCTCGAATTCGTACTTGGAAAGATCTGGCAAATTCCTTCATAACTCAGTACCGCCACGTGATAGAAATGGCACCTGATCGCATGATCTTACAAAGCATGCAAATGAAACCTAATGAAACATTCAGAGAATATGCATATAGATGGAGGGACATGTCCATCCAAGTGAGCCCTCCAGTGGAAGATAGGGAGGCTATCTCCCTATTCGTGAATACATTGAAAGATCCCTACTTCGGACATCTCTTAGGGGCAACCCCACATGACTTTATGGATATTGTTGCTACTGGAGAGAGAATTGAAACGGCCATCAAAGTCGGAAGAACCAAAAGTGGTGATGCAGAAACTGACCCAAGTAAGAGGAAGAAAGACGAGGAAGCACAGATGATTCAGGGGCATCATTACCAAGAGGGTAAAATCCGGGGGACAAATAAGAATTTTGCCTACAAGCCCATAGTCCATCAGATAGTGCATTCAGGTGCACAACCCCAAGCAGTTCCCTTCGGACCTAAGCCTATTTCAAGGCAGCTGAGTGTTCAGGACACGGGAGGGAGCCCCCTAATGGAAAGAAAGAGAAAAGAAGTTCAACCTATTCCGATGACTTACGCAGAATTGTTCCCGCAATTGGTGGAAATTCAAATGGTTGCACCAATACCAGGATTGTTGCTACAATCCCCTTTCCTAAGGTGGTACGACCCAAATGCTCGATGCGAGTATCATTCTGGGGCAATAGGTCATTCAATCGAAAAATGTTGGCATTTCAAGCATAAAGTACAAACCTTAAGAGATTTGGGTCTATTGGCAATTGACGTGGAGGAGCCTATTGTCCAACATTGAAGGGATATTTTGAAGATCAGATCTGTCAAAGAAGTACAACAAGTTTTGAACCAGAGATATTCCGCATATAGTCTGAATAAATAGGTTTACTTTTGACCATGGAAACAGAGAAATACAAGTGGCAAGCTTTTGATTATTCGCCCCCTACATGGATGCTTTTATCTTCTTTTGTTTTCTTCTTTCTTTTGTTGCAATTTATTAGAGGTTTTATCTCCGAAGTTTCCTTTGCTATCAAAGAAACGAAATTATGCATTTTCGTATATCACTTACATCGGGAGTTCAATGTCCAAAATTTTGTTTACTCGTGTTTCTTTGCTAAGATAAGGAAAATAAAATACCAGTATTCATGAACCAAAAGCAGGTGTTAGTTATGAAAAATTCAAGCTACGAGACGAAAATAAAGCAAGATGAAACAATGTTCGTCACTTCATGAGTTCGAATACTGCGAAGAAGTTTTGAAAGCCTCAGTAAAATATGGGTTGGTTCCATGAATCTCATGTCAGTCCGCTAATCAAGTTTTGATCGAATGATAGATGGCCATCTTTGGCCGATCAGTTATCCCTAAAAAGAACCCAATATTGATTTACCATTTGTTAACTCACTTGAGCTTGATTGTTAAACTAATTTTTCTTAAAAGTCAATTCACTAGAAATTAAACTCGGGTTTGGGTGCCTTAGCATTTGACAAGTCATTTGAGACAATAATCATTATCAAAAGGATGGCAGGCTATTTTTTTTTGCTACCCAAAAGAAAAGCAAAAGAGAAACCCCTTGCAAAGCCCTTTTTGAGCCTGAAAAATTTCATTCTTAACCCATCAAAGGATCACACCCCATACTGGGGCAGTTTTAAGAAAATGATCAGTCCCAAATGGAATTCAAATGAAAATGAAGTTAAGATTCCTTCATAAAAGGAAAAGCAAAAGTTGCGATAAAAGGAAGAAGAAAAGGAAGAAGAAAGAAAAATAAGGGATGTACTACATATGTGATCTTTGACCAAATTACCCTTGATAAAATCAACGATTTTGAGCCTTATTTAACTCTTTTCTTCTTTAACCCAAACCCTAGCCTGCATTACAGTCTAAATGAAATCCTGACCAGATTGGTATACATTGTTGTGTCAAATGATTTGTCAGACGCAATATTGTGTCTGAACTACGTAATGACCTGATCCTGAAAGGGTACGTAGGCAACTTGTCCAAATGACAAGTTCGATCAATATCTTGCAAGTGCCTCGATTCAAACTGGGAGCATAAAACATCATTATGGGATGGAATTTTTGAGCCTTAGTTTTCCTTTTATTCTGAAAACCTGTATCCCTCATCCAACGTTTCGTCCCGAGTCTTAAAGACCATCTTGAGATCAAAACATTAGTTGGACTTGACTAAACTAGGGGCAACCATTAAACAAAAGGTTCTCAATGGTTTCAAGGCAGAACAAGGTGGAAGAATAGTCCCCCAATAAAACTGGGGCAATAGGTTAAAAAAGAAAATCAGTTATTCAATTCGAAAAGTTAGCACCATCATCATTAGGGCTCTCGAATACTGGTATGAATTTTTTCCATTGAAATAGCAAGCGAACTCAGTAAAACATCTATTTTGTGCATATGACCTTTTGATTTAGCAAGTTGATGTCCTAAATGCATGATCATTCATCATTCTTTCCCCCATCCAAAAAAAAAAAAAAATCCATTCTTCAAAAGCTCTAAAAGGAGGACGGATAGTCAAAAGGGCTTAATCACTGACACATTCGCCAAAAGAGGATCCTTGTGAAAGACAGGTAAAATGGTCAAGAATAGTTACAGATGCACTTAAATGATCCAAACTCCGTGTTGAGTTCTAGTGACGCTGATTTGGGGTGCCTTCGTGCCAAAGTCAAATTTGAAGCCAATATCAGTAACAAACGATGGTAAATGGGGCAGATTTTGGGTTGAGTTTTGTTTGGACTAATTCCAATGCCGTCATATCAGAGTGCATGATGAAAACATAGCCAATATCAGTGGATGAGGATCGAAACTAGGCAATTTTTAAGTTCATTGGAGCAAATTCAAGAGCTTTCAGGACAGAATCAAAGTCAAAAACAGGGTCATAACCAGTGGCATGTAAACACTAGGGCAGATTTTGAGTGCCTTTTGGAATTTGAAACATGGCCAGAATCAGCAGGCACACCCAAGATCAGAGATTGGGTTGTTCATTACAAGCATGTTGGAAGGAGAAAAGATTCATGCATTACCATGCATTTCATTCATTACCATGCATTTCATTCATTACCATGCATTTCATTCATTACCATACATTTTATGCATTGCATAAGAAAGAAAATATAAAGGGCATCTCATTCAATATGCATACATCTTTGCATTCACGCATCACTATGCACACAGAACAACATTTCACTGCATTCTAGCATCTTAGGTAGCAACATGCATACATATAGCAATAGAGCACTATTCAATCACACTTGCCTGGTTGAATAAACTTTTGAATAATTCTTTTGCTTCATTGACTGAGCCATTCTGGTCTAGACGTATTTTGAAATTGGGGCAGCTGGCCCCAATGCACAGATTAACATACTTTGAAACTGTGGCAGTTGACCCCTTGGTTGTTGAGTCTCAAAGAGGGTAATCTAAAGACAGCCAAAGAAACTCATGTTTTCATTCCCGATTGATAATCCCCAATGGAATAATTCTGAGCCCTATGCTTGAGGACACTTTCCAAAAAATCTCAAGACTTCGTACCCGATTCATCATCCCCCATACAAAGTAGCCATTTTCCTGGTCCAAATTGAGTTATCTACCTTAAAATTAGGGCATCGACCCTCACATCCAAGATTGGCGTTGTTCACGACGAAATCGAGGTGTTGGATCACCTCAAAGCTTTCTTGATTACCTCATTCATGAGAGCAGTTTCATCCAAATTATTCTGATTATCTTATTCACTTTTATTTGACCCATCACGGTCCACTCTTATTGACCCATCGAGGTCCACTTTTATTGACCCATCGCGGTCCATTCTTATTAACCCTTCGTGGTCCTACCTTATTGACCCTTCGTGGTCCCACCTTACTGACCTATCACGGTCCCACTTTATTGACCCTTTGCGGTCCCACCTTATTGACCCATCGAGGTCCCATCTTATTGACCATTCACGGTCCCACCTTATTGACCCTTCATGAACTATAGCTCGGGTTCCTACACCCGGTGCGAGTCACCCTTCGTGAACTATAGCTTGGGTTCCTACACCCGGTGCGAGTCACCTTTCCGTGAACTATAGCTCGGGTTCCTACACCCGATGCAAGTCATCCTCCGTGAACTATAGCTCGGGTTCCTACACCCGGTGCAAGTCACCTTCCGTGCACTATAGCTCGGGTTCCTACACCCGGTGCAAGTCACCTTTCTGTGAACTATAGCTCAGGTTCCTACACCCGGTGCAAGTCACCTTCCGTGCACTATAGCTCAGGTTCCTACACTTGGTGCAAGTCACCCCTCCGTAAACTATAGCTCGGGTTCCTACACCCGGTGCAAGTCACCTTTCCGTGAACTATAGCTTGGGTTCCTACACCCGGTGCAAGTCACCTTCCGTACACTATAGCTCGGGTTCCTACACCCGGTGCAAGTCACCCCTCCGTGAACTATAGCTCGGGTTCCTACACCCAGTGCAAGTCATCCTCCGTGAACTATAGCTCGGGTTCCTACACCCGGTGTAAGCCACCTTCCGTGCACTATAGCTCGGGTTCCTACACCCGGTGCAAGTCACCTTTCCGTGAACTATAGCTCAGGTTCCTACACTCGGTGCAAGTCACCTTCCGTGCACTATAGCTCAGGTTCCTGCACCTGGTGCAAGTCACCCCTCCATAAACTATAGCTCGGGTTCCTACACCCGGTGCAAGTCACCTTTCCGTGAACTATAGCTCGGGTTCCTACACCCGGTGCAAGTCACCTTCCGTACACTATAGCTCGGGTTCCTACACCCGGTGCAAGTCACCCCTCCGTGAACTATAGCTCGGGTTCCTACACCCGGTGCAAGTCATCCTCTGTGAACTATAGCTCGGGTTCCTACACCCGGTGCAAGTCACCTTTCCGTGAACTATAGCTCGGGTTCCTACACCCGGTGCAAGTCACCTTCCGTGCACTATAGCTCGGGTTCCTACACCCGGTGCAAGTCACCTTCCGTGCACTATAGCTCGGGTTCCTATACCCGGTGCAAGTCACCCTTCGTGAACTATAGCTCGGGTTCCTACACCCGGTGCAAGTCATCCTCCGTGAACTATAGCTCGGGTTCCTACACCCGGCGCAAGTCACCTCTCATGAACTATAGCTCGGGTTCCTACACCCGATGCAAGTCACCCTTCCATGAACTATAGCTCGGGTTCCTACACCCGGTGCAAGTCACCTTCCGTGCACTATAGCTCGGGTTCCTACACCCGGTGCAAGTCACCTTTCCGTGAACTATAGCTCGGGTTCCTACACCCGGTGGAAGTCACCTTCCGTGCACTATAGCTCGGGTTCCTACACCCGGTGCAAGTCACCCCTCCGTGAACTATAGCTCGGGTTCCTACACCTGGTGCAAGTCACCTTTCCGTGAACTATAGCTCGGGTTCCTACACCCGGTGCAAGTCACCTTCCGTACACTATAGCTCGGGTTCCTACACCCGGCGCAAGTCACCCCTCCGTGAAATATAGCTCGGTTTCCTACACCCGGTGCAAGTCATCCTCCGTGAACTATAGCTCGGGTTCCTACACCCGGTGCAAGTCACCTTCCGTGCACTATAGCTCGGGTTCCTACACCCGGTGCAAGTCACCTTTCCGTGAACTATAGCTCGGGTTCCTACACCCGGTGCAAGTCACCTTCCGTACACTATAGCTCGGGTTCCTACACCCGGTGCAGGTCACCCCTCCGTGAACTATAGCTCGGGTTCCTACACCCGGTGCAAGTCATCCTCCGTGAACTATAGCTCGGGTTCCTACACCCGGTGCAAGTCACCTTCCGTGCACTATAGCTCGGGTTCCTACACCCGGTGCAAGTCACCTTTCCATGAACTATAGCTCGGGTTCCTACACCCGGTGCAAGTCACCTTCCGTGCACTATAGCTCGGGTTCCTACACCCGGTGCAAGTCACCCCTCCGTGAACTATAGCTCGGGTTCCTACACCCGGTGCAAGTCACCTCTCATGGACTATAGCTCGGGTTCCTACGACGCAAGTCATTCTTATGTGCTCTCAAGCATACATGCAAATTGGTTTTCACAAATCATTTTGGTCTCTTCCGTTACAATAGGCCTGGTCCAAAATCAGCGTCTTTTATCTTTGTAGGCTTGTTGCCACAAATAACGTATGAGAGATCTTACTTTTACTTTGAAGCAACGAATCCTACAAAGAGGGGCAGCTATAGACACTCCATTTTTACCCAAGCCCAATATATGTATTACTATTATTATTATTATTGTTATTATTATTATTATTATTATTATTTTATTTATTATTATTATTATTATTATTATTATTAATTTTCACTAATCTTATTATTATTATTATTTTCTTTATTATTATTATTATTTTTTTTCATTAGTATTATTAATATTACTTTTATTTTTATTTTTTATGTCTATTTTATTATTATTATTATTTATTATTTTAATTATTATTTTTATTATTTTTATTATCATTATTATTAGTATTTTTATTACTATTATTACTATTATCTTATTTATTATTATTATTTTTTTTTCATTAGTATTATTATTATTACTTTTATTTTTATTTTTATTTATATTGTTTATTATTATTATTATTATTATTATTTATTATTTTCATTATTATTGACATTATTTTTAATATTAGTATTTTTACCTTTATTATTACTATTATTATCATTATTTTATTTATTTATTTATCTTTGTTATTACTATTATTATTATTATTTTATTATTATCATTATTTTTTACCTTAGTATTATTATTATTTCCTTATTACCATAATAAGTAGTTATACTCATATATATTGTTTCCAAAAAGAAAAAAATACCATAAAATACAAAAAACCAAAAAAGGAAAAGGGATGGGTTAGGGTTTCTAAAATTTTTATATAAGGGACTTTTTTTTCCTCTCTTCAAGGGGAGTCGGGGGCGCACAACAGCAGGGGAAGACCACGAAAAGAGAAAAAAAAAAACCCCTAAGCCTGCTTTCTCTTATCTCCCTCGCGTCCGGACACACCCAGAAGACGGCCGCATGCTACCCAAGAACGGTCGCTGGAGCCACCATCTCCACCCTCATCTATTCTCCCGCTCTCCCATTCCATCCCACAGAAAAATAGCCAAGATACCCACAGCTTGCAATTCCCATCTCCGATCGAACCTCACCACTCTCTCAGGGTCTCCCAGTTCTCCCTCTAGATCCGGCCACAACCAGCCCCATGGCCGCCTGAGCCAACTCACGGCTTGACAACTCCGCATAGCAGCAGCGTCAACTCCGACCATCGCCACCCTCCATGAACTCCGGCCACCCTCTGCAGCTGTCCTCCTCCAGCCGTTCCAGCCAGCCGAGCTCCTCTGCCTCTCCACGAACTAGCACCAGAACCGCAACAACTTACCAGCTGAGCAGAGCACAGCCACGGCCAACCTCTGACGAGGAGCTTCGACGCACACGTTCAGTTGCCCCTCTGCCGCTGCAACCTTGTTCTCCCTTGCTCCGGCCACAGTACAGCAGGACCCAAACCCCTGTCTTCCTCAGCCCCGGCGGTACCCCCCATGGTAAGTCCCCGGTGAGTCCCTCTGTAAATACAGGCACACACACGCCTTAGGTTTTAATATTTAAATTTTTCTTTATTTTATTCTTTATATATATATTAAAATTGTTATTGAAGGTTTTTTTTTATGTTGATCATATTGTTATTATTATTTGTATATTGTTATTAGTAAATTGCTTGGATATTATTATTGCCATTATATTAATTGTGTTAACGTAATTATATTGATTTTATTTGTGTTGTATTAATTGTTGTATTATTATTATTATAGAATTTTTATTGTAAGAACTTGTTCTAATATTTAAAGTTTAAATTTTTATCATATTTGTTACATATATAATATTGTGGTGAGATCTTTTAGCTGATATTCATGTTTATATTGTTTCTTTTTGTATTTATTATTAATATATTTATTACTGTTATGAAATATTAATCGTCAGAGTTTGTGTTTAAAGGTCATATATTTGTATTCGTTGTACATATTAAATATTTAATATTATTGTATAATCGTTGTTGTATTTTTTTTTTATATTAAATATTCATGATTAGGGGTTTTGTTGTTATATTCACGTTGTGGGTTTTTATTATTGTTGTAGCAATCTTAAGTGTTTGATTTTCATATTTAGGATTATTTTTTGTCATTATTGTATGTTTAATATTTGTGTAATTAGGGTAGTTTTTTTTTATTGTTATACTTATTTATTTAACATTGATATTTAATAATTGATATTCATGTTTGTATCTTTTGTAGTATTTATGATTATATTTGTAGAATTTTCTTGTTAAACTTTTACTGTTATAGGATTTTTAATATTTGTTAAGTTGATATCCATGTTTGCATTTTGGCTATATGCATTATTTAATAATCATTGTTGTCATTGCAAAATTGTTATGGTTAAAGTGTGTCTTGATATTTAATTTTAAATTTTTGTTGTATCCATTGTAAATGTTAAATGGTATATTATCAAGCTAGGGTTTTTACATGTTTAGTAGTAAGGTAATATTACATATTTAGTAAATTAGGATCTTAAGCTTGGTGTTTTATTGATATTATATGTAAATTAATAATTTTAGTCATATGTCTATCACATATTAGCATATTGGTAAATATTACATATTTAGCATTTTTTTTATTTTCTTTTTAATATTATATATTTAGTGATTTAGGGTTTAATGGATATTATATGTTTAGTAAATTAGCATTTTAATCACATGTTTAGCATCAATTATTTTTTTTTAGTATATTAATATAGTTAGTATTAATTATTACTATCCTAGTATTTTTAGTATTAACTATTTTTAGTATATTAATATGTTTAGTATTAATCATTATTAGAATCTTACTATATTTAGTATTAAGTATCCTTAGTATATTAATATATATAGTATTTAGTTACTTATTTTGACATTCATAATATGTTAGTAGGTATGTGAGGCTTATTACTCTATTACCATATATTAAAAACCTCCCATGTTAGTATTTTCCTAAAAAAATTTAATACAATTTCAAAAATTGGGGGTGTATTTTCTTAATTACTATCCCTATGATTTTATTGCGGGGGGTATTAGCCTTCGGGCTTCACGTACCTTTAAGCTCTGAGGGAATATATATATATATATATATATATATGTATATATTATATTATATTTATTTATTATTTTATTTATTTATTTATTTTTCACATGTATTTATAAATTCATAAAAAGGAGTAATTGAAAGACTTATTAGATTAACTTAGGGATAATTTCAAATTAATTAGGTACCGTTTGTAAGAACGGGCGCGTAGGGGGTGCTCGTACCTTCCCCTCACGTAACCGAACTCCCGAACCCAACTCTGGTAATGTAGACCGATTCTACCCCTAATGGGGTAGTAATCATGTGTTCTAACTGCACTAAAGGTTAGTGGCGACTCCAACATTCCATGATTTTTCCTTGAAAATTAAAATGATTTTAATTTCGCCGCCCGGGGCACACGCGCTCCCGGGACGTCGCGACATGCATATTTAGATCACTTGCTTAAATTATGGTTAAAATTGTTAAGTGTTAGCTTAAATTTTTAAACACCCAATTCACCTCCCTCTTGAGATTACACCTCAACTTACAATTTTCACCATGAAACACCAATCTTGTGTAGCTTTTTTCAATTCCATAGTCTAATAAATGTTTTTCAACCAAATCAATGTGTTGAAATGTTATGTTTTGGCATTTTTTACAAGAACACCTTATTCTACTAGATTTTTCAACATGAGGATGAGCAAACTCTACAAAATCATGTACACCTTTTACATATTCTGGTAGAAATCTACCGTGAGCCTTCATCCAACTCTTATCATATTTCATTATCCTATAACATGTTCAAACAAATGATTTTGATTTTATTTGATAGCATTTATGAGACATGAATCGTAAATCCTAAAATCAAACACCTTTTATCTAAAGGATAAGGATCATATCCCATTTAGGAATGAAACATTTACATTGCAGTCAATTGCTTAAATTCCTTGATTATACTCATTCTAGATTTTGGTAGCATCTCCCCATGGTTCTCCAGGTATAGTAGATGGAGGCAAGTAAACATGTTGCTAGGTTTTCATTAACAATTTGTCACTACACCTTATGCACTATGCACCAAGAAAACATAAGAAGAGACGATATCAAAATATGTAATGAGAATGAACGAAGCGTGAATGATGACAGTAATGTAGATACACATTCCTAAACTGTACACATAGTGGACAATTCAAAAATGGTTAAAAGACAAATATCACTAACTGCAAATGAAACAAATAATTGACATATTTAATTGATTATTAATCTAGATAGTATGATTAATAATAAATTCAATATTAATCAAATTTTCTCAAATTTACGATAAGACATAAGAATGTATATTAGCGATTCTCGAACAGGTCTAAGTTTCAATGAACATATGAATAAAATGAATCAATGCTTTGATGAAAACCTTATTATAAATAGAACATGCACTATCCAAATATGATATATGAACGTCGATTTCCTTTTGGCCAACTAATTTTTTTAAAAAAAAAATTCAATAGCCTTGGATCAAATTATGACAATCAATTATTGATCTCAAATTTATATGACAAATACCCATCTTTGTAGGCTACAAACATATGTCACAATTATGGCAATCAATCATGGTATAGAATTATAATTAATGAGTATGAGTTTATAAAAAAAATAATGAGATTGATATACAATCATCTACAAAACTGTGAACTTCATACATGTCATTTGCTCATTCTGGATAATTGTATAAGGCGTTAATCAATAGATATGGGAATTTCTTGTAATGTTAAATAATTGTTCAACTCTTTTTTTGTACAAGTGCGGAGTACTCTTTACCCTCTTCTCTTTATCATTAGATTTTTTTAATTGAAAATTGATTCTATTTTGCTAAGAAATACTTTAGATTGGTTGTCAGAATTTGAATTGATGTACTTTGTTCTTTGTATTGTTGTTGAAACTGATCCTTGACCAGCTTCATGTCAATAGTTCGTCAGTGATCACTAACAATCCAAGAAAAAATAATTTTGTACTGGAGACCCCCAGTAGCCACCTTTTCCAATACTTAAATAAGGGTAAGAAGTAAGGCAACAACAAGAAGATAATTGTTTCTTATCTTAGTAGAAAGTTATATAATTTTTTCAAAGTAACGGTGTAGTCCCTATAGGGGGGTGAATTGGGTAGTTTAAAATTTTAATGCATTGAGGTTTGATTAATTTTAAAACCTAATTACCACGTGCCCTCACTATTTCAATCACCACGAAAAACTAAGCAGTGAATGACTATACCAATCAGCAGTCTTAAATATATAATCAAACCACAAGATATATTATTTTCAACAAATTTATATTGGTAACAAGATTATTTAACCATACAAATATTATCCTTGTATTTGAACAATTAACTAATTAATATTAAAAATCTAATCAAATTACAACAAGTATGAATTTTCAGCTACATCAGCTTTTAATCTCAATGGATAGTTAAATCATTCAATATATTCACAAATCAACCTCAGCATTCATACCACTGTAAGGAGAAGAAGAACACCAATATTTTTTACAAGGTCCAGCAGCATACCTACATTCTTACCTCAAGCAACCCACTGTAAGGATTCCCTTTACTTTCTCCATTCAATAGGGGAGTTCCCTTTATCTTTTTCGTAGGAATAAACACCTCTCAAGTAAGAACACCCTCTTGCTTGCTCGATTCTATCCCCGAATCAAAAGTTCAAAAGCAATACAACATCATATTTTTGTACAAGATAAAAGCTCTCTTAGAAGAACGTATTTGTACAAGTATAAATCACAAATAAACTCTTAACAATAAGATGTAAGGAAACTCAAGAGAAATCTAGGTTTTTTGCACTGAGATATATGAAAACGAAAATCAAATAACCAAAAAATTAGTGTTGAAAATATGAACAACGCACAACAACATTAGAATGATGAAATCTAATGATTTTGTGTGAATAGGAATGATTAAAGTTGCCCTAACATGATTTGGGCTGCCCATATATAGTGGGTTTTGAAATCTAACATTTGCCCAAAATTTGGAAACAATATATTCAAAAAACGATAAGAAATTGCATTTTTTATAACTTGAACCGCAAAACTTCGGTCGCCCGAACCATTTAAGAAATATGAATTTTAAATAGGCAGTGGCATTTTGGTCACCCGAACCTATTTGATCTACTGAACTATTAGTCTAGTCACCCAAACTTACACTGTATGGGCTTTTTCAATGACAATACCAGTTTGATCGCCTGGCCCAAGAGTTCGGTCGCCTGAACTTACTGATTCCAAACTAGTTTGTTCAATTTCTTATGAAATTTAGTGTTCTTTATTTCAAAACTCATTTGTATTCTCTTTGAAGAGATATTTAAACTTTGAAAAGACTTTTTTCGAGTTTTAGAAATAGGTCTCTAAGTCCAATTTATCCTATGAGCTTTATAAACACACTTAACATTGAGAATTACTTACAAGAGACTTCTAATACATTACACATCAAATAAAAATTAAGTCCTCATGTCTTGAAGCTTTAACTTCATCCAAGCTTTAGCCAATTTTAATGACTTTTAAGCTTTAAATAAAATCCATTGTGCTATCATTTTTCTTGTAAAATATAAAATTTACAGCTTCACTTGAAGCACAATTAAAATCCTTTGTTTGTTATCATCAAAACTGAGATTAAGCCTTGTTAGGCAAATAATCTTCCCCTTTTTTTTATGACAAATAAGGAGCAAAATAAAGTAGCCTTGAAAAGGCTCCCCCTCATAATAAGCATAATTATCATGCAAATAAATTTTTTTAGGATTCTCCGCCTTAGGAAAAATGCAAGTTTAAACATTTTTCAATTCAAACATATGTTCAGTAAGAGCATATTTTCAATATAGAAAACATATTCAAATTACTTTCATTCATTTACCTTGTCCTCTCAATACACATTATACCTAGTTTATATTTAATACAAGTCTATTTTGCTTGTTCTCTCTTGATATATTCTCCCAGTATAGTAAACACAATAGTTCTCCCCATATAATATACACAGCAGGTACACATACATCTAGTTCTCTAAGTATGTTGTTGTTCAATACATATGGTATATTTTACTTTATTTTCCCCCTTTTGACATCAACAAAAAGTTCAAGAACACATACATATCAAACATAAGTTTGTCAAACATCCAGCATACAATTCTCAAAGATGACATCAATCAGTATTCAGCATGCAATTCACAAAGATGTCATATTCAGTATTTCTTAACGACAATGTATAATGATTTCAGATAAAATAGATAGCAATATATACATACATCATGAACTTGTTTTTTTTTTTTTTTTTTTAAAAAAAAGAATAACTAAAATCACAATTTTAGTATTTCAAAGAAAATTTTAAACAACAACTCTCATCTAATCTTCCTCGGTAGCATCGTCACCCAATGAGATTTCTTCCTCTTCATCATCATCGTCCTATTCACTGGAACTCACTACTATGAGAGCTTTCCCTCTAGATGAGGAACCACTACCCATGTTGCTTTCAGTGTGGGCGAGTCGCTGATCAAAGGAACCAAAATTGGTTCGGAAGGTATGCTGAAGTGCATTATACTAAATATCTATATTAGCACAAATAGCACTATACTGCCCATCCATATCCCAACGATAAGCAAAAAACCAAGTAGGGGGATCATTAGCAACACCAAACTGAGTAGGTACAACTACTTGGGGTGGATCATTTCTATGTTCAGGTTCATTTCCCACCACCATTCATACATTTACATTATCTCTTACAGGTGGACAATATTTGGGGATCCAACCAAGTGCACTAGAAAATTCATATACCATTATCTTTATGGTGGATGATGAGAATTAATCTGATGTTTTCCTTTTAATGAAGAGAGCTAAAGAGCGAGCTAGATCAAGGTGCTCAAAAATTAGGTTCAAAATCCCTTCATAAGGTAGGATTACCCATCTAGTCTCTTGTTTTGTGAACATCCATTTTAGTATAAGGTTAGGAAGATTCAAACGCTTGCCTTTATAAATACACCACATAATGAAACAGTCTAGATAAGAGATATGGTCTCTAGACCCACTCTTAGGTAGAATGTTGTACGTTATAAGCAAGTGTATGATCTTTGCCTCAAGAGTTAATTGCCTATACAAAGGTAGATGACCTGACTGAGTTGGTGGATTAGTTAAGATTAATGGAAAAAAGGCTTGAGGGGTAAACCCTTATTCCATAATCTAGGATTGTTCTAGATTTGGACATTCAAACTCCCCAAACTGAATGTGAAATATCTCAGCTATTGTTTATGGGGTTAATGCAATAGCTTTGTCCATGATTTGGGTTGTGTATATATCTCTTTGCCTTCCTAAGTTTGCGTAAAATAAACGGACTAGGTTTTGAAAAACCCCTTTAGGTTGATTCGAAATGAAACGATCCCAACCTAGAGTAGCCAACATCCTAAGAACATTGGGAAAAATTGTTTCCACAAAATGTATATATAAAACCTAACCAAGAATTGGATCTATGGTACGAAGATGTTTTTTGTAAATTTTCCTTGCTCCTGGAGTCAAGAGCTAGCGTTTGATTTGTTCCATGTCATCTAGATCTGAATACTTGTTTTTGCTAGCAGTTTTCTTTATCCTTGGCATGATTTTGAAGGTGAAGATAAGAGAAAAACTAAGAAATTTGAGGGTAAACAATAAGATCTAGGTTTAGATTGCAATTTTTTGAGTAAAATCGAGTGGGAGAAGGCTCGAAGAGGGAAGGACATAGCTTTGGGTGTGAGAGAAAGAGAGTTCAAGTGGCTAGAGTTTAGGAAAGTTAGGGCTTTTTGTGAAAAATAAGCATTTATATCTGCAAACTTCGGTCTCCCAAACTGACTTTGAAAATAGACACCTCTAAATCAGTAGGCATTTGACACCCAACTAATATCCTTCAGTCGCCTGAAGTGTTCTAAACCTCTCAATGACCATTTTATTGAGGCTTCAGCCAACCGGCTTATACCCTTTGGTTGTCCAAAGTCCTGAATCTTTTGATTTTCTTAAAAATTTAGTCTAGAAACACTCAAACTAAAGAACTCTTTCTTCTTAAACTATTTCCTAAGGATGCAATAAGTCTAATTCACATCTTATTGAAATGAAACAGTCCTCTTGAAGAGGTTTCATGAATATATCATCCCATTGTTCATCTATGCTCACGAATTCAAGAGTGATATCTTCCTTTTGTAGATGATCTCTAAGGAAATGTTGTCTTATGTCAATATGCTTAGTCCTTGAGTGAGATATCGAATTTTTGAATATGTTAATGGCACTAGTGTTATCACACTTTATAAGCACAACCTCATATTCCAAATTATAGTCTTTAAGTTGCTGTTTCATATACAAAACTTGAGCACAACAACTTCTAATAGCAACATACTCTCCCTCGACAGTAGATATGGCTACAAAATTATGTTTCTTGGAAAACTAAGATACCAGAGATCGTCCTTAGAAGTGAAATGTCCCACCTGTACTCTTGTAATTAATTTTGCACCCGACATAATTCGCATCAGAGTAGCTGAAATTAGGGCGTATTCCCAAGAGGGGGGTGAATTGGGTTATTTAAAAATTATTCGCGAAATTTTAAGTACTTCAACCCTTAACTATTCAACCTTTTAATATATATACAACAATCACAACTATGTTAATTACACACCTTTAGTTATGAATATGGATATACAAACTGAATTTACAATATAAGATAACACATTCAGTTGAATACTTGTTCGTATTATAACTTTCAACTTGATCCAAGAAGATTCACAACAATGTACTCAATAATAAATTAAGTGATTGATTTATGCCTTAATAAAAATCAATATTAAGATTTAAGTTTCAGCACATGTATTTTCTTTCAAAACAAATTTTGTAAAATTCTTGTTTAGTTTTAGCACGTATACTTTATTCAGAAAATATGTTCACAAATAAGTTAATCGTCAAATTATTTATTTTCAAACTCAAAGTTGTTAACTTTTCTGAATGGTCAAATCAATGCTTTGCTCATACTACTGATATATACTTTATCTCAAACAAAATATGTTCAGCAAGTTCACTATGTTTAACAAGATTCCTCTTTTCAACAGGTTTTCAAGTATTTAGCTCAACCTCAAATATTCAACAAGATTTAATATTAAGCACGAGATAAAATTCAACAAGTCCTTATAAAAATAAATTCATGCACGCAGTTTATAACTTGCAGAAAATAAAAAGAGTAGGGAAGAAGAAGCTGAACAATGTTGTTTTTACAAGGTTTGGCTGCAACCTACGTCCTTGCCTCCAGCAATGTGCTGTGAGGATTTCCTTTACCAACTTCATTATCAAGTGAAGTTACAACCTCTCACCCTTAAAGGTGGAGTTCACCTCTCTAACGAGAATCCCTCCCACTAGGCAACGATTCAATCCCCTGAACCATCAAAAATACAATAAACAACAAATACTTGCTTATACAAGAAAAAACTCCTTAAATGAGCAGATTAGTACACGTTAGATTCAACAATAATACTTAAAAAACAATATGAAAGTTGAAGCTCAAAGTATATCACTAGAACTGATTGAAAAATGTGAGTTTTGAAGATCAGGTCAGTCTTTTCCAGGTGAAGGAATCAAGAACACAGCAGTAGCCTTATAATAAAGAGAATACGGGAGAGTTGTGCATGCCATTGCTTTTCAATTCATGTTCTTACCCTAATGTGTGAGAAAAATATATTTAAATAGATCACTAGGGTTTCAAAAACTTTCCCTTGAATTTTCTCTTAATTTGGAGACCATTCACGCAAGATTTGCAAACACAACTAGCATTGTTTAATGTTTAAATACTCGCATCAGTCGCCTGTCCCTGAAGGATTAGTTGCATGTGCTCCTTTAAAATCAACGTATTCTAAAAGTCATAATGTAGTCAGTCGACTGTGCCTGATAGGTAAGTCACATGTGCCTATTCTGTTTGAATTTTTTTTAAAATACAGAAGCACTACAGTCGGCTGATGATCTAACATCAATTGCCCACCTTTCAACAAAACTTGTTTTTCAATAACTTTTGGTTCCAAACTTAATTCATGCATTTGAAAACTCAATTTGGACTTTGATAAAATATTTTCCTTGAATGAATTCAGGCATCTAAGTCCAATGACATATCCTAGGAGTTTAAATCAATAAATATTGAGTTTTAAAGTACTTACATGAGACTTTCATATGATTTTCTTGTCTTAGTGTCTAAGTCTTCATGTTGTGAAGCTTCCAAAATGTCTTCTGGGTTTTATGCACTGCTTCAACGAGCTTTATGTCTCACGTGACTTGAACTTTCTTGTTTCTCATGTCTCATAGCCTTAAGTGTGATTTTCAATTTAGATTCTTGAAGTATATCCACTTGAGACCATAAGATCACTTAACTCCTGAAACTCAAACTTGCATTTTGTTATCA
The DNA here is from genome assembly GCF_029873635.1 of Malania oleifera. Classification (NCBI taxonomy): domain Eukaryota; kingdom Viridiplantae; phylum Streptophyta; class Magnoliopsida; order Santalales; family Ximeniaceae; genus Malania; species Malania oleifera. The sequence goes on from NC_080426.1 coordinate 63,598,868, forward strand.
TCAAAATGAGATTAAACCTTGTTAGTCCAACAATCTCCTCATTTTTTATGATCACAAGTAAGGAGAAAAAAATGAGAAAGCCTTAAAGGGCTCCCCCTTACAATAAGCATACTTTTAACAAGTCATTTATACATATCATAATATATATCACATGTTCAGAATATCATGCTTTCAACATTTATATTAGAGTAATTTCAAGCATTTAGAATTTGTAATGTATATTATGCTTTTCAATAGCTCACATCGATCAAGCATTCAAAATTTTCAATATATATCATGCTTTTCAATAACTCATGTATAATAACTCCCCCTGAGTATATGTTCCAATGAACTCAATCATAAGATTTTGAACATATATTTCACCATGATACATATTGATCATATATTCATAAACATTGTCGCAACGTCCCGAAGCGTGAGTGCCCCGGGGTGGCGAAATAAAAATACATGGTTTATTTTCTAGAAAATAGGAATGGAGTTGCTACTAACCTTTTAGTGTGGTTAGAACACTTAATTACTATCCGATTAAGGGTAGGATTGGTCTACGTTACCAAAGCCGGGATTAGGAGTTCGGTTACGTGAGAGAAAGGTACGAGCACCCCCTACGCCCCCGTTCTTACGAACGGTACCTAATTAATTAAGATTTATCCCAAAATTAATTTAATAGATCTTTAAAATTACTCCTTGTTAGTCAATTTTTGAGATACACATCTAGAGAAATAAAACACACAAAAATATATACAATGTATATATTCCCTCAGAATCGGGGGCATGTGAAGATTAAAAAGTTAGTACCTTTTTTATTGCAATCATGGGGATAAAATCGAAAATAATTTACAAAATACACTCCCAAATTTTGGAAATCTTCTAGGGTTTTTCTAAGTACTAAAATACTAGCTTGGGAGGCTTTTCGGAACTCAAATGGTGTCAAAAAATGATTTACAAGTTTCAAAATACTTTTCTTGACTTTTTCTATTTTTCTGATTTTTATATTTTTTTCACATTTTTTCTGAATTTTGAAATAACAAAAAGACAATTAGTGAAAGTCAAATCAAAAATATTTTTGGAATTTTCTCCTAATTTCTATTTTTTATGATTTTCTATACTTTACCGAAATTTCAAATAGCTAATGAAGAACATAGTATAATGATAATACGATATATCATAACACGTAAATATTATATATTCAATAGTAAACTACCTTTCTACATAATAATGATACCTTAATAATACACTACCATAATAAATAATAATTATAATAATACCTTAATAATAAACTATCGTATTACTAATGAGAATGATAAAGCAAAACCCTAAATGTACAATATAACAACAAAGTAATAAACCCTAAATATGAACAAATATACTTTGAATAAATCACAATAACCACAATGAAAAACCCTAAGTATGAATATTAAACATTAAATATAGCAAAGATGAAAAAGAAAAACCTTAATATGAATATTAAATCTAACAACCACAATAACCACTTTAAATATGCATACATATACATTAAACATAACACCAATAATAAGGAAAACCCTAGATAATGGACACGCATCAACAATGAAAACCCAAAAACTTTAACTTAAATATTAAGACAACTTCTAGTAAAAAATAAAAAAAAAAAAAAAAACTCTAAAATAATAATAATGATCACTCAAACATGAATATCCACTATATATATATATAAAGAAAAAAAAAATTCTACAACAATATTCGACATCAAATTTTAAACTTTAAACACTAAAACAATTTCCTATAATAAAAATTATACAATAATAATTAAAAAAATGAATATCAACCATATGAATAGATATATGTCAACATAATAATATATGCATAAGAAAAAACACAATAAAAATTTAAATATGAAGAACAATCCTGCACCAAAGAAGAATAAATCGATTAGTTTTTATACCGAATATAATACTTAAACAAAAAAAAAAGGTACTTGTAAGCATGTGTGTGCTGTGCGTGAGGATGGTGGGTGTACTGGAACTTATAGAGGAGGCCGGAGTTGCTGCTTCTTGGTGTCGGACGGACGGAGCTGTGGCCGTAGGGCAACGAAGATGGCGATGGCATGGGTACGATGGCGGCGTTCGAGGCGGAGATGAGGGTCGCGGAGTTGCTTTGGAGTGGTGCTCGGCTAGCAGCATTGGAGAGCCTGGAGCTGGTATTGCCATGCGTGAGGGTGTCGGGGAGGCAGTGGGGGCAGCTGGGCGGTGGTTCTGTGGTGGAGTTGCAGAGGGTAGCAGAGGGGGTTAACGACTGCTGCAGGAGTGGCTCGGGGTGACTGGACTGTGCGGCTTAGCTTGAATCTGCTGGTGTGGTGGCCGAGGGCTGCTATGGAGGGAGTCCGAGGGAGAGGGGAGAATGAGAGGGTTCAGAGAGAAAAACAGAAGGAGATATTGAGGGAGAGAAATAAAGGGAAACTGAAGGAGAGTGGGAGAGGAACTGAAAGACAGATCGAGAGACAAAGAGCGGGAGAGAGTTCGGGTGGCTGTGTGGCTGCTGGGAGGAGACACAACGGCTGTTGCCACTTGGACAGAAATCCGGCGAGAAAAGGCTTAGGTTTTTTTTTTTGGCTTTTTGGTCTCCCCCGTGCCTCCTCGTTGTGAGAATTAGCCTATAAATAGGCTCTTGCCCAAAACCCTAAAATAATAATAATAATAATAGTGGTAAAAATGATAATGGTAGTAATAATAATAATAACAATAAGGTAATAATAATAATAATAATAATAATAATAATAATAATAATAATAATAATATATCAAAAATAATAAAAATAATATTAAATAAATAATAATAATAAATAATTATAGTAAAATAAAAATAATAAAAATACTAATAGCAGAATAATAATAATAATAATAATAATAATAATAATAATAATAATAATAATAATAATAATAATAATAAATTTTGGTGAGGACAAAAATAGAGTGTCTACAAACATTTCAGTATTTCTCAAACAGTCATATCAATATATCTCATTTTGCACATATTTCTCCAACATGTCGACATCTCAGTCATATATTCATAAACATTTCAGTATTTCTCAAACATTTATATTAGTTTATCTCATTTTGCACATATTTATCCAACATGTTAACATCTCAATATATCTCATTTAATCTCATTTTGTACATATTTTTCCCCCTTTTGACATCAACAGAAAGGGCAAATGCAAACCAACGTGCAATAACCAAAAAGATACTAATGCATCATGCAAAAAGATATTCAAGTTAAGCACAAACAAGCACCAAAATATGTCATGTCCAAACAAAATAAAGTGTAAACAACTAAGAATGGCTCAAATACCCAAGTTGTTTGTTCATAAGAGAAATAAACTAGTCTTCATTGCCTCCATCAGATTTGGTGCCTTCTCTAGAATCATCATCTTCATCTCCAAAATTTGTTTCCATTGGAACTTTGTCATGTGATGAAGAAGAACTTCCCATATATTGTTCAATGCGTCCAATACGTTGATCCAGAGAATTATAACATGATTAAAGTGAACTCAAATTCGCTCGCACTTCACCATAGAAAGCATTTTGCTGCTGTTGATAAGCTATAAACCAAGACGGAGCATCCTCAATTGGTGGTGCATCGTGCTGCTATTCAGGAGCCTGTTGAGGCTTCGGAACTTGTCTACATGTACGTCTACCTTTTAAAAACCACCCTTGATCATGCTAATCATACCCTATTTACTTAATCGTAGTAAATGAAAACATATGATAGCGGAAATGAGCTATGAATAAGGTAGATAAAGTGGTAACACCTAAATGATCAAAGATTTTATTCAATGCTCCGCCATATGGAAGAATAACTTGTCTAGCCTCTTCTCTCGTGATCATCCATTTTAAAATCAGACTAGAAAGATCATGTTTCTTCTCCTTGAGTAGACACCACATCAGAAAATAGTCGAGGTAGGAAATGTGATCATGTGATCCTACTCTAAGCAAGAAAGAACAAGTTTCTTCTCCTTGAGCAGACACCACACCACAAAATAGTCAAGGTAGGAAATGTGATCATGTGATCCTACTCTAGGAAAAATATTTTATGTGATGAATTTCTATAGGATTTTTTATTGAAGATTTAGCTAATGATACAATGGAGGATTATCAAAATAAATATGAGCTTCTTTCATTATCAATGGCAGAAATTCCTCAAGTAAAAAACCTTGCTCTATTTTCCAGAAGAACCTTTGTTAGCCATATTCTTGGTTCTAGGCATTTTTTTGAAGAACTAATCGGCGAAATACTTAAAAATGAGGTAGGAATGAAAGATTGAAGGAAATCTTGAAGATCAATCGGTTGAATATTCGTGAAATCTGACTTCAAGACTAACAAGAGAGAGTTCGGGAGACTAACCCAATATATGTATTACTATTATTATTATTATTTTATTATTATTAGTATTATTATTATTTATTCTTATTATTATTATTATTATTAATCTTCACTAATCTTGTTATTTTTATTATTATTATTATTATTATTATTATTTTCTGTATTATTATTATTATTAGTATTATTAATAGTACTTTATTATTATTATTATTATTATTATTATTATTATTATTATTATTATTTTCATTATTATTTTTATTATTTTTTATTATCATTAGTATTTTTATTACTATTATTACTATTATCCTATTTATTATTATTATTACTTTTGTTTTTATTTCTATTTATATTGTTTATTATTATTATTATTTATTATTTTCATTATTATTGACATTATTTTTAATTATTATTATTATTAGTATGCTTACCTTTATTATTACTATTATTATTATTATTATTTTATTTATTTATCTTTGTTATTACTATTATTATTATTATTATTTCGGTTATTATTATTATTATTATTATTATTATTATTATTATTGTTGTTGTTATTATTATTTTTAGTATCTTTATTATCATTATTATTATTATTATTATTTATTTTTCTTGTTATTATTATTATCATTATTATTATTATTATTATTATTATTATTATTATTATTATTTTCTGTATTATTATTATTATTAGTATTATTAATAGTACTTTATTATTATTACTATTCTTATTTTCATTAGTATTTTTATTATTATTTTTATCATTAGTATTTTTATTACTATTATTACTATTATCTTATTTATTATTATTATTTTTCATTAGTATTATTATTATTACTATTTTGTTTATTATTATTATTATTTATCTTTTCATTAGTATCATTATTATTACTTTTATTTTTATTTCTATTTATATTGTTTATTATTATTATTTTATTATCTTTGTTGTTACTATTATTATTATTATTATTTTAATATATGTATATTTTTATCTTATTATTATTATTATTATTACCATATTAATAATTATTCTCATATATATATTGTTTCCAAAAAGAAAAAATACCATAAAATGCAAAAAACCAAAAAAGGAAAAGAGGTTGGTTAGGGTTGCTAAAAAATGTTTATATGAGGGGGCAGCGCACACATAGACGGACAGGCACAGCCGAGGGGCACAGCGGGCGCAGACAAAAAAAAAATTCCCATATTCTTCTTCTTCTTCTCCACAAAAAATCCACTGTTCCAGCCATCCCCTCTGAACAACCTCCATCCGAAAGCACAACCATCACCGGCCATCTTCCCACTCGTCAGCCAGCAACTCCACGTAACGTCTCCATACCTATAGCAGAAAACCAGCCTTCACAGACCACCGTCATCTCCGGCGAACAGCAACCTCGGTGACGAATCCCCCTCTCCGTTCTCGCCTGTAACTCCAACCAAGGATCCCGACGGCAGAACCACCACTCCCGGCTTCATCGTCACTCTCCTCTGTCCTGCGCCAGCCTCCACCCAGTTCGGAAAACTCCACGGCAATCGCGAGCCACCATCGAGCGATCCCCTGCACCGACCACTCCTCCGGTGTCCGTCTCTGCAACTGCTGCTGCTGCTGCTCCTTCCACACCGAACTCCAGCTCCCAGCGCCACCGGCCCTGCAGACCCGAGAGGCCACCACCGAGCCGAGCCAAGCCATCATCTCCGGCAACCCCTTGGTGATTCTCTCAAACACACACACCTTGTAAACACCCACACACACGCACAGAACACACGCAACACGCACACACGCACACTGTGCACACACAGTTCATTACATACTGGCATGTGTATTGTTTTTATTTTATTTTATTTTATTTTCTTTCTGTGATATTAACTAGCTATTTTTACTGCAGAATTTTCTTTTTATTTAATAATTGATAGTTAAAGAAAAAAAATGTCTATTGTTGTTACATTATGTGTGTAAACATATACATATATATTTAATTGGTATTGTACTATTTAGGATTAGGTATTGAGATGATAATGTTTTTAGTCTTTTTATTATGTTTTATTATCTATATGTTTAGTAGGCTTGATTTATTGTTATTATTTAAGTTAACTATTTTTTTTTTTTTTTCTTGGTGTTGAACTAGCCACATTATTTCTTGTTTATATTTATCTAGGGTTTGAAATTATTAATTGTGGGAGTAGTTTCGAAGTCGTTTTAATAATGTTTACATAAACTCTAGGGTTATTATTGTAAGGTTTTAGTATTGTAATGTTTGCTTCAATGTTTAATATATAAGATTTTTTTTGTCTTGTTGATGTAGGGTTTACTACGCTGTAAGATTTGTTTAAAGGTTGAGATTCATGTTTTCATTTTTATTGTGTTTATGATTGAACAGTTATTATTATTATTGTAGATTTTTTTGTTTGTCATCTTAACATTCAATGTTTGAACTTTGTTGTTGATATGATGCTCATATTGTAGGGTTAGATTTTTGTAACATCTATGGTATATATGATTAATGTTAGTATGGTAGAAATTTTTTATTGATATTATATATTCCTTATATTAATTAGCACCTTTATAATATTGTAAATTTATTATTGTGATAATGTGGCATTACATATTTAAGAGCTTGGTGTTTTATTGACATTATATGTAAATTAATAATTTTAGTTATAGGTATATCGCATATTAGCATATTGGTAAATATTACATATTTAGCATTTTTGTGTTTTCTTTCTAATATTATGTATTTAGTGATTTAGGGTTTAATGGATATTATATGTTTGGTAAATTAGTATTTTAATCACATGTTTAGCATCAATTATTTTATTTTATTTATTTTTTATTTTGTATTTTTAATATATTAATATAGTTAGTATTAATTATTAGTGTCCTAGTATTTTTAGTATCAGCTATTTTTAGTATGTAAATATGTTTAGTATTAATCATTATTAGAACCTTACTATGTTTAGCATTAAGTGTCCCTAATATATTAATATATATAGTATTTAGTTACTTATTTTGACATTCATAATATGTTAGTAGGTATGTGAGGCTTATTATTCTATTACCATATATTAAAAACCTCCCATGTTAGTATTTTTCTATAAAAATTTTATATATAATTTCAAAATTTTAGGAGTGTATTTTCTTAATTATAATTCCCTATGATTTTATTGCGGGGGTATGAGCCTTCGGGCATCACGTACCCTAAGCTCTGAGGGAATATATGTATATATTTATTTATTTTCCTATGTATTTATAAATTCATAAAAAGGAGTAATGTAAAGATTTATTAGATTAACTTAGGGATAATTTTAAATTAATTAGGTGCCGTTCTTAAGAACGGGCGCGTAGGGGGTGCTCGTACCTTCCCCTCGCGTAACCGAACTCCCGACCCCAACTCTGGTAATGTAGACCGATTCTACCCCTAACGGGGTAGTAATCATGTGTTCTAACCGCACTAAAGGTTAGTGGCGACTCCTACACCATGTTTTTCTTGAAAATATTAAATTAATTTTTAATTTCGCCGCCCGGGGCACACGCGCTCCCGGGACGTCGCGACAGCTTGGCGACTCCACTGGGGAACTTAGAGAGTCAAGCCATTAATTAATTAAAAAATATCCCAAGTTTAAATTTAATAAATCTTTTAATTACTCCTTATTTTGTAAATATAGTAATTCATAAATAACCTTAATTAATTGTAAATATTGTACTTCCATAATTTGTAAATAACCAAAATTAATTAAAAAATATTTTGTTTCTTAATTTTGTGAATATTAATTATAGATATTTTATTTCCAAATATTCTGAATAAAGCATATTAATTGTAAGATATTTTGAAAAAGTAAATTAATTATAGATATTTTGTATACTAATCGTAAATATTTTGTTTCCTTATTTTTGTTTCCAAATTTTTTGTGAATAAACATATTAATTGCATATATCGTGTTTCCTTATCTTTTGAATATATATATATATATATATTAATTGTAAATATCTTGTTTCCATATTGTTTATAGCATGTGAATAAATGTGGGGATAGTGGGATTAGGTTAAAAATTAAATTCACACACTCTCACGCTCTATACCCGAGCTTTCCTTACTAGGATTAGATAGGAGTGTAATAGCGTTTGTCCCCACGTGGCAGGGCTTGTGGGGACCCGCGAACCACTCCACTCAGTTTAAACTTTGTCCAAACCCCTTTTGGGTGAGGATGGAGGTTAGATTGGGAACCTGTTTTATATAGGGATTAGAGCCTACCCACACGTACTTGTCTATAGTCTTCCCTAACTAGGATAGAGCCATGAAGAACCCTGTATATACGTACCTACCCTAGGTTGGGACAGGAGCCACATCCTTCTCCATGTATAGTGTGTTGTATATATGTTGTGAGATACTTTGTATTATACCGTGTATTTGATTTCAATTTAGACATGCATCCTACTTTGTCAATATTCTGAAAAAGCCCAATAATGAGACCAAGGCCCATCCTTTCAAAATATGAAGCACTTGGTCCAAGCATTTTAAAATATGGGTCGGCCCAACCCTTTTTAAATAACTCGGGCCCAATTTTTTGAGAAATAACAAGTATAGGCCCGACCTTTTCCTAAGTAAAAACTCGGCCCAAGCCTGATTTTCAAAAAGGTTAAAACCCAGATTTCAAAAGTGGGCTTCGGCCCTATTGTCTAAAAATATGGGCTAACTTTTTCTAAGCAATCCAAGCCCAAGTCCTTTTAAAATTAGGGCCTGATCCCATTATGAAATATATTGAAGCCCATATTTTAATATACTTGAGGCCCAAATGCACCCTAAAGTTCACAAGCCCGTATTAAACAAATCCAGTGGGTTGACTAATCTGGGTCAACCCCAACCTCAGATCATAATTTGACCCCTCATAGAATCTGAGGTCCATGGACCGTCATCAAGGAAAAGAATGATTGAGAGAAGAATCGAATTGAAACTGTGATGGTCTTAATCTTGAAATCTCTCATTAGTGGGACTTTTCCTAGAATGCTGACAAAGTAGTTAGTTAGGATTACATTGCATCCATGCATTCATGCATAATTTCACACATAATCATGCATGATAAGTCACATGCATGGTCATATCTCTATTTGTATGTGTAATTGCACTAGTTGCATCCATGCACAAACATTCATTGCATACATTGCATTCATGTACTTCATTTCATATATGTTCATATCCGTGTTTGTATGTGTTTGAGCACTAGATACACCCTAAGTTTGAAATAAAAGCTTCATTTTTCTTTGTGCAATGTCATCACTTTAAACTTATCATACTGTGCCTGATATATTACATCCATGTAGGCATACCTTGTGCTTAGCCAAGATTTTGGAAAAGATAAAAGTCATTCATGGAAGACACTATAGTCACGCTTGAAAAGGAGTCCGCGGTACAGATATACTCTGAGAATCAGCAAAGTCAATGGGGAGATAGCGTGGATAAGGAGTCAGTGATCGAGGTACTAGATCGAGTCAACCTAAATATTCGGTCAAACTCTTTGGAAGAACTGAGAGTCATTTGGAAGGGGTGGTCACCTCAGCGCCGGCTGAAATTTTCACGACTGTATGGGCATATTGGGTTCTTACTTCATGTGTTCGTAAATCTCCATGTGATCGAGGTGCTAGTGGAATTCTGGAATCCTTCGTATTGTTGCTTCACTATGGATGGAGTAGACATGGCACCAACTATTGAGGAATATACCTCCTTGCTGCATTTAGCTAAGTTAACGACGCCCTACAAAACTTACGTGCAAGATCCTAGAGCATCTTTTGTAAAAGAATTGCATGACGTCATCGGGGTTAAAATTCAGAAGACAGAAGATACAAAAATCACCTGGCCATGCTTGAAGCGACTATTAGAAAAGGAAGATGGGGAAGAGGCTCAGATGCATATGTTAGCCTTAGCTATTTATGGATTAATCATATTTCCAAAGGAGGTAGGAACTATCGATCAGAATACTATTTCTTTTGTGGCACAGGTAAAGGAAGGAATCAACCCAATCCCTGGAATCCTAGCCGAGACTTTTCGATCTCTCCATGAGTGTCAGGTCAAAAGACATACGAGAATGAGATGTTGTGTGCCCCTACTGTATGTATGGATAATGAGTCACTTACCTTGCACCCCGGGGTCTTTTCGTACCACTTACTCGACACTCAGAATTCCCTTAGCAGAATTCGAAACCGTCCAGTGGGAAAAACATGCCAATAAATTTGAATGGAAGTCAAGACTACGACATTTAGTCAGCAGGGGACTCGTTTGGCAAGCACCATGGATGGGCCCGTCCAATGTCATATACAGGTGTGGAAATCTCCCATGGGTGCCTCTGCTTGGCCCTTGGGGAGGGATAGCGTATGCGCCCCTTATGCTTAGAAGGCAAATAGGGGCAACGCAGTTTATACCCATGACACACGGACTGGCTAATTCTCGATTCTCAAACGGAACAGGTGATGATCAAAGACGAGTCCGAGAATTTACAGTAGCATGGAGACATGTGTACTTAATAGAATCAGGCCATCAAGGTTCAGGTACTCAAAGAAACTATGAACTATGGTTGGCTAACAGAGTGAATTCACAGGTCAAACAAATGGCGAGGGATCCTATAGCCCAAACAAAGGCACCAGCAGAAGACATACAGGAAAATTTGCAAGAAGGGCTACGATTAGCAGAAGAAAAAGCAATGTGGGTAGTAATGAAAGATCAACAAGAAAGGCAAAAAGAAGAGAAGTTGGTTACATTCTATCGTCGAAAAATCAAGTGACAGAAAGCTCAGTGTTTACAATTAGAAAGGGAAATAATGGCATTAAGAAAGAAAAGACGAGCACTCCAAGTAGCATTGGACCAGAAGTCTCAGATGTTAGAAGAAGCCAGAACTGAAAATGAAAGGAAATCACTCTACATACAGGAATTAGAAAATCAGTGGGATGAGCAGAGAGGCAAATATAACCAAGTTCTGGAAAAGATGGAGCCGTGCATAACAAAAGCTGGCTACTGGGAAGCCAAGTTCCGAGCTTTGCATAAGAAGATGACACAGCAAGATGTAGAGGTTATGAAATCATGAGCAGATCTTGGTTCAATATTCGATTGGATTATTTCTGAAAGTGTTGTAGGCAATAAAAATAAGGAACAGGGATGAATGACATATTGTATAAAAGGATCCTTTTAATGAAAAGCAGATTTTTCTTCTAGAATGATGATGATCTTTTCCATGAACCTTGGTTAAAGTGCATTAGGTTGCATACATATGTTTCATATTTGTGAAATTTACACGACCATTGCATTTCATGCATTCATATCTATGCATTCACGATTCTAAAAAGGGAAAGTTTTGGTTTGCAGTGCCTAGCGACAAAATTTGTCTAAGCAAGCAACATTGAGACTGTCACGCGTCGATACAATACCAGGAGAAGGGCAAAAGAAATGAGTGAACAATTGGAAGGTAGAGTCCTGGGTATAGAGCAAGGACAAGAAGAATTGAATGAAAAAATGAGCAAGATCCTGGAATTGTTGACGAACAAAGGAAAAGCAGTGCAGAATGATCCGGAGACAGATATGGATCCTACTCATCCTCCAGGGTTTACCCCAGTACATGGGCAAACGTCAGTTCCACTACCTGGCGTCATGGAGGGTTCAATGCCAAGTATACCCCCGTTCATCCCTAATATACCAGTCCAGGGGTTTCCAGTAGTGGGGACTCCCCCATTAGTAGCTTCTGATTTGGGGGTGAACAGATCTGAAACTGAACGTCGATACGATGTACTAGAGGAACGTCTGAGAGCTATTGAAGGATCCAATACATTCGATTCTGTAGATCCCAATGATTTATGCCTCGTGCCAAAGGTCACCCTGCCACCAAAATTCAAAGTACCAGATTTTGAAAAATTTAATGGAACTAATTGTCCTCGAACTCACCTGCGCCTGTATTGCCAAAAAATGGCTGCCCATTCTGATAATGAGAGACTAATGATGCATTGCTTTCAAGACAGCTTGACAGGGGCGGCTATCAGGTGGTATATTCAACAAGATCGGACTCGGATCCGCACATGGAAAGATCTGGCTAATTCTTTTATAGCTCAATACCACCATGTTATAGAAATGGCACCCGATCGTATGACCTTGCAGAGTATGCAAATGAAGCCCACCGAAACATTTAGAGAATATGCATATAGGTGGAGGGACATGTCTGTCCAGGTCAATCCTCCAGTGGAAGATATTGAGGCTATTTCCCTATTTGTGAATACCTTGAAAGATCCTTACATCGGGCATCTCCTAGGGGCAACCCCCCATGACTTCATGGACATTGTTTCTATCGGAGAGAGGATTGAGACGGCCATCAAAGTCGGGAGAACTAAAAGTATTAGTACAGAGACTGGTCTAGGCAAGAAGTGGACAAGCAAGAAAAAGGAAGAAGAGGTCCAGATGGTTCAAAGACAACAATATCAAAGAGAGCATGGCCAAGGGGCTAGGAGGAATTTTGTTTTCGAGCCCTCTGTCAATCAGACTGTTCATACGGGAGGTAGACCCCAAGTTGTTCCTTCCGGGGCCATGCCCGCCCAACCGAATATGCGAACTCATGATAGAGGCATCCAGAGAAATATGAGAAGGATAGATCCTATTCCAATGACATACTCAGAATTATTCCCACAATTGATGGAGAGGAACTTAGTTTCAGTCATTCCTGGAACGGTCGTTACGGCACCTTTACCACAATGGTATGACCCCGAAGCCAAGTGTGCATATCACGCTAACACTCCCGGGCACACTATTGAACGTTGTTGGGCATTCAAAAATAAGGTTCAAACACTAAGAGAAGCCGGATGGCTAGAATTTGATGATAAACAACCAGGAATTCAAGGGAACCCTTTGCCCAATCATGGGGGTAACAATGTCGGAATGATAGAAGAAGGGACGAATGAGGTAGATTTTGAACAAATGTCTTTAGATTGGGTGTTCAATGAACTTATTGCGGCAGGTCGGATAGGGCAAGAGGCTGTTTGCCCCACTAATGCACTTTGTTTATGTCAGAGTAAAGATGGAAGATCTGTGAAAAAGTGTGTAACTTCTAGAATGTTTTTGCAAAAGATGGTGGATAACAAGTTTATAGAGTTTGGTTGTACCCGCAAAAGTGGAGAGATTGCAGTCATTGGGGAAAACGGGCCGGTATATCATCATTGCACTAATCAACCATTCATACCTACCATGAACAAGGCTCTTCCCACACAGGAAGCGCCAGCTCGCTTGGTGATCTCTACTCCTAGGCCATTCCCATACAAGAGTAACCAAGCAGTACCCTGGAAATATGAATGTGAAGCGTATGTCGAAGGAAGCACCAACAATATAGCAGGGGTGAAAGGGATAACTCGAAGTGGTAGGGTGTATATGCCAGATTCTTCTAAAACAAATCGACAGAATGTTGGGGAACCGGACAGGGCAGTGAAAAGTCCAATATCTAATGGAGAGGCCGAAGAATTCCTGAAGATAATAAAGCATAGCGAGTACAACATCGTGGACCAACTAAAGAAAATGCCGGCTCACATATCTATTTTGTCGCTTCTACTAAATTCAGAAACCCATCGGGAGGCGTTACTTAAAGTCCTGAATCAAGCCTACATTCCCCAAGATATCAGCGTTGATAAATTCAATCATGTGATCGGAAGTCTAGCAGCCTCCAATTACATCACTTTTACTGATGAAGAAATTCCGCCAGAAGGCCAGGGGCACAACAAGGCGTTGCATATATCCACCAAATGTAAGGATCATATGATGTCTCGAGTCCTGATAGATAATGGATCATCCCTCAATGTTATGCCAATGACTATACTGCAAAGGTTACCCATTGACCCTTCTTATGTGACACCAAACAATTTGGTGGTGCGTCCCTTCGATGGGACACGAAGAGAGTCAGTAGGGTCGCTTGACATCCCTATTCAGATTGGACCCGTAACCTTCAATATCACTTTTCAAGTCATGGATATTACGCCTTCATACAGTTGTCTCTTGGGAAGACCTTGGATACATAATACTGGGGCAGTTCCCTCCTCTTTGCATCAGCGAGTGAAATTTATAGTAGGGGATAAACTGGTATGTGTTTATGGAGAAACCGATATAATGGTTACTAAACCTTCTTCCACTCCCTATGTGGAAGCAGCTGAAGAAGCCCATGAAGATTCATTTCGAGCATTTGAGATCATCAACGTCATTACTATAATAGAGGGATCTTTTATCCCTCAACCTCGGATCTCTTCTTCCACACGCATGGTGGCCGCTAAAATGATTAAATCAAGGTTTTGCCCGGGAAAAGGGTTGGGGAAGTATCTTCAGGGCATCGCAATGCCATTGTTACCAGAAGGCATGAATGAGAGATACGGCATCGGATATACTCCTACTTTAGCTGACCATAAGAAGAAGGCAGAAGAGAAAAGAATAATCCGAATCGAGAGGCGCACAGGAAGAGTAAGTACCAAGTGGGGGGTAGAAGTCCCGCCAATGAATCAGACCTTTCGAAAGGGCAATCAAGTCACTCTTGAGGAAGAAATGAAACAGATGAGCATATTGGCCTTAGAATCAGGGGACCACATGAATGACTCGAGTAGATGGATCTACCCATTGACAGGAGCAGAAATTCAGAACTGGACATCTTTTGATTACCCAATTCACTTCATGTAATGGCTTTTGCTCATTTTGCTTTCTTTTTGTAATCCGTGGACATTATTGCCTCGGACCGTTTGTCTTTTTCATCAATAAAACCAGTATGCATTTCTTTCGCATTTATTGCATCATTGGGTCATTTGTCAAAGAATTGTTTACCTTTGTTTTATGCAGGGAATAGGGAAAATAATCATACCAGTATTCAGGAGCCAGAAATTGATGTTAACTTTGAAAACTTAATCCTAGAAGCTGAAATAGAAGAGGAGACTGACTTATCACCTGAAATGCAAAGAATGTTGAAATCAGATGAAAAACCAACTTTAACCAGTAGCGACCCCCACGGTCACAATAAATTTGGGGACTAATGAGGAATCAAAAGAAGTAAAAATCGGGGCACTGTTGGGAGGAAAAGAAAGATGCGAAATGATAAACCTTTTGAAGGAATACCAAGATGTTTTCGCATGGTCCTATCAGGACATGCCGGGTTTGGATACGGACTTAGTAACACATAAAATACCCATTTACCCAGATAGCAAGCCGGTAAAACAGAAACTGAGGAGAATGCGCCCAGATATGTTGATCAAAATAAAAGAAGAGGGTACAAAAGCAGTTTGAGGCTGGTTTTTTAGAAGTAGCCAAATATCCAGAGTGGATGGCCATGTAGTTCCAATAATGAGAAAAATGGAAAAGTGAGAGTCTGTGTTGACTATCGAGACTTGAATAAAGCTAGCCCTAAAGATAATTTCCCACTTCCACACATAGATGTGCTGGTAGACATACCGCGTGACATGCCCTGTTTTCATTCATGGATGGGTTTTCTGGATATAATCAAATTAAGATGGCCCCAGAAGATAAAGATAAGACCACGTTCATCACCTTATGGGGGACCTTTTGCTACAAGGTTATGCCCTTTGGTTTAAAGAATGCAGGGGCAACCTATCAGAGAGCCATGGTAAACGCTATTCCATGACTTGATGCATAAGGAGATAGAAGTATATGTGGACGACATGATTGTTAAGGTCTCGAGATGAGTATAGCCATGTGATGAACTTAAGGAAGCTATTAAAAGGCTACGAAAATGTCAACTGAAATTAAATCCAGAAAAATGTACATTCGGAGCTTCTTCAGGAAAACTGTTGGGATTTATCGTAAGTGAGAAAGGGATTGAAGTAGACCCAGATAAAATAAAAGCTATTCGAGAAATGCCTAGTCCCAAAACTGAAAAAGAAGTCAGGAGTTTCCTAGGCCAATTGAACTACATAGCTCGATTTATATCTCAGTTGACTGCTACTTGTGAGCCCATATTTAAGCTGCTGAAGAAGGATAACCCCGAAAAATGGAGTGAAGAATGTCAGAAAGCTTTTGAGAAAATAAAAGAATATCTATTGAACCCTCCAGTTTTGGTTCCCCTGTACCTGGAAGGCCTCTTATATTGTACTTAGTAGTATCAGAGAATTCCCTAGGGGTGTGTGTTAGGACAACACGATGAGTCTGGAAGAAAGGAGCGCGCCATCTATTATTTAAGCAAAAAGTTCACGGAATACGAATCTAGGTACTCTAACCTGGAGAAGACGTGTTGCGCTTTGGTGTGGGTGGTTAGTAGATTAAGGCAATACACGCTGTATTACACAACATGGCTGATTTCTAAAATGGATCCGATTAAGTATGTTTTCGAGAAACCTGCAGTAACAGGACGGATGGCTCGTTGGCAAATGCTGTTGACTGAATATGATATTACATATGTGACAAGAAAAGCCGTCAAAGGGAGCATTATAGCAGAATATTTGGCTGATAGGGCCGTTAATGATTACCAATCCATGGAGTTTGACTTCCCGGATCAAGATATTGATTCAATTGATCAAGAAAAGGAAGGTAATGTTGGGTGGATGATGCTATTTGATGGGGCGACCAACGTATGGGGGCATGGAATAGGGGCTGTACTCATATCACCAGAGGGTAAATATTACCCAGTCACAGCCAAACTCACCTTTCCGTGTACCACTAATATAGCAGAGTATGAAGCGTGCGTATTGGGCTTACAGGCGGCTATTGACCGAGGC
Source organism: Malania oleifera (assembly GCF_029873635.1). Classification (NCBI taxonomy): domain Eukaryota; kingdom Viridiplantae; phylum Streptophyta; class Magnoliopsida; order Santalales; family Ximeniaceae; genus Malania; species Malania oleifera. The sequence goes on from NC_080426.1 coordinate 63,615,939, forward strand.
ATTAAAAAATTGATTGTAAAAGGAGATTCTGCCTTGGTAATTTATCAGTTGACTGGAAAGTGGGAAACCCGGGATTCCAAATTAATACCATACCAGGAGTTCATTCAGGAAATGATGCAGGAATTCGATGCCATCAGTTTTTCGCATTTACCGAGAGAGAGCAACTTAATCCCTGATGCGCTAGCAACATTGGCGGCTTTATTTAAGGTCGAGTCCGGAATAGAGATTGAACCCATTCGAATAAGGATGCATAGGGAGCCAGCATATTGTATAATGACAGAAGAAGCTGATGGAAAGCCATGGTTTCATGATATCAAAACATACATTCAATGGAAGGAGTATCCCATAGGAGCCTCTAATAATGACCGAAAGACAATTCGGAGGCTAGCTATGGGATTCTTCTTAGATGGGGAGATATTGTATAAAAGGAATCATGATATGACCCTCCTACGGTGCGTGGAGTTGCAAGAGGCAAGACAAATCATACAGGAAGTACACGACGGTGTTTGTGGGACCCATGCGGGAGGACACTCGTTGGCCCGAAAAATCCTAAGGAGTGGATACTATTGGATAACCATGGAACGGGATTGTATGGAGTATGTTCGAAAGTGCCATAAGTGTCAAATCTATGGAGATCGCATACAAGTCCCACCCACTCAACTCCAGGTTTTATCTACACCTTGGCCTTTCTCAGCATGGGGCATGGATGTGATCGGACCGATAACCCCGAAGGCCAGTAATGGGCATCGATTCATTTTCGTGGCCATTGACTACTTCACAAAATGGGTAGAAGTAGCATCATACTCTAATGTCACTCAAAATATAATCAATCGTTTTATCAGGAGAGAATTAATTTGCAGGTATGGGATCCCAGAAAGGATAATATCAGACAATGCTAAAAACTTGAACAACGAGGTCATGACAAAATTATGCAGTCAGTTCAAGGTCAAGCATCATAATTCAGCCCCCTATCGACCTCAAATGAATGGAGCAGTGGAAGCAGCCAATAAGAACATCAAGAGCATCTTGGAAAAAATGACGGAGACCTATAGAGATTGGCATGAGAAGTTACCTTTCGCTTTATTGGCCTATCGAACCACTGTTCGAACATCTACAGGGGCTACCCCTTTCTCTTTGGTATACGGAATGGAGGCCGTAATTCCGATAGAAGTTGAGATTCCATCGTTACGAGTCTTAAAAGAAGCAGAGTTAACCGAAGCAGAATGGGTGCAATCTAGATATGACCAGTTGAACCTGATTGAAGAAAAAAAGATTGACAGCTATAGTTCATGGGCAGTTATACCAAAGGAGAATGATGAGAGCTTTTAACAAGAAAGTGCGTATTCGACGGTTTCAAGAAGGAGATCTAGTTTTGAAAAAGATTTTACCAATTCATAATGACCCCCGAGGTAAGTGGACCCCAAATTATGAAGGGCCGTATGTGGTAAAGAAAGCATTTTCAGGAGGTGCCTTATTATTATCAGACATGGATGGAGCCGATCTGGTGCACCCCACAAACTCAGACGCGGTAAAGAAATATTTTTCTTAGAAACCCTGTAAACTCTCAAGGAAATTCAATGAAATAACGATTTGCTTCATAAATCTAATGACTGTTCATTATTCATGTTTTGATCAAATGATAGATGGCCATCGTTGGCTGATCTGCTTTCCTATAAAAAAGCCAAATAACGATTTACCATTTGATAACCAAATTGAGCCTAAATGATAAACCAGTATTTTTTTCAAAAGTCAGTTTACAAAATTTGACCTGGGTATGGGTCCTTTAGGGTCTAGCAAGTCATATGAGACAACAATTGGCTACTCGAAATGATGGCAGACCATCTTTCTGCTACCTAAAAGAAACAAAAAGAGATCCCTTGCAAGCCCTTCTTGAGCCTGGAAAATTCAATTTTTGATTAACCCGTCAAAAGATCACGCCCCACACTGGGGCAATTTCAAAGGATTAGTCCCAAATGAAGTCCAATGACCGAATCCCTTCATGAAAGAGAAAAACAAAAGAGAGCAACAAAAGCAAATGGAAAAAGAAGAAAAGAGAAAGAAAATAAGGGACATACTACGCATGTGATCTTTGACCAAGTTACCCTTAATGAAAGTGCTGATTTTGAGCCTTATTTAACTCTTTCTTTCTTTAACCCGTACCCCTAGCCTATATTACAGTCCAAATAAAAGACCTGACCAGATTGGTATACATTGTTGTCTCTAATGATTTGTCAGACTCAATGATTGAGTCTGAACTACGTAATGACCTGATCCTGAAAAGGTACGTAGGCAGCTTGTTCAAAAGACAAGTTCGGTCAAAGCCAAAACAAAGTGCCTCAACTTAAACTGGGGCAGAGAATGTCATTATGGGTTGGGATTTTTGAGCCATAGTTTCCCTCTTCTTCAGAAAACCTATATCCCCAAGCCTACGTTTCGTTCCGAGTCTTAAAGACCATCTTGAGATCAAAACATGAACTGAACCTGAGGCAATAGTTTAACTTGAGAATTATAGGGGTTCGCAACAGAATAAGGTGAAAGGAGGGAGAAATGTTTGGGGTCATCGACGAAAAAGAAAAAAGAAAAAAAAAAAATTCAATAAAAGGGGAATTAAGCTTGACAACTTAACATTCATGTGCTTCGACTTTTTGAATACTGGTATAAAGTTTTTCCTTTGAACTGACATTTAAGTCTGGTAAACTAGTCATCTTGCATATATGACCTTTTGATATAGCAAAGGGATGTTACAATTACATGGTTGGATATTTCTAAAAAAAAAAAAAAAAAAATCCCCTTTTTCATAGTCTCAAGAATAGGGTAATCAAAAGAGTTCGCTAGTATGCTTCCTGTTTCAGGCCTGATCAGCAAATATGACTTAGAGCTTTGGAAATGTGGTGTACAACCGATGAATAAGGCAGAATCTGAGGAGGTTGTGGCCTTCATATGAAACTGAGAGCTTTTACTGATGCATTTGCAATGAGGCAATTGTCGTGTCAAAACTTGTCTCCCTATCCAATTGCATTAAGCAAATAGGGTTAATATTGGTTGTAGATCCATTCAACTGAGGCGGATTTTTTTAGTGGGTTTCCTTTTAGCCAAGTCAATCATCTCCATGATTGGGTGAATTAAGAAATTTGAGCCACGATCAGTTACAGATGTGGCAAGTATCAAAAGCATGGCCAAGATGAAAAATGAGGTTATTGATCACAGATGCACCAGGGGAAAAGATTCAGGCATTTCCTTCATTCATTACCATACATTTCAGGCATTGCATAAAAACATGTAGCAACATATCCCCATGTTCTGGCACCATAGTAGACAGCATACATGCACTACTGCATTCTAGTCATACCCCTCTTGTCATGCATCTCTTTTGATCATTATTCAAACGACCTTTGTCTCACTAATGTTTGAGTTATTACTCCATGAACTATAGCTCGGGTTCCTACACCCGATGCAAGTCACCCCTCATGAACTATAGCTCGAGTTCCTACACCCGGTGCAAGTCGTCCTTCGTGAACTATAGCTCGGGTTCCTACACCCGATGCAAGTCACCCCTCATGAATTATAGCTCGGGTTCCTACACCCGGTGCAAGTCATCCTCCTTGAACTATAGCTCGGGTTCCTACACCCGGTGCAAGTCACCTTCCATGAACTATAGCTCGGGTTCCTACACCCGTTGCAAGTTGCCTTCCGTGAACTATAGCTCGGGTTCTTACACCCGGTGCAAGTCACCTTTCGTGAACTATAGCTCGGGTTCCTACACCCGGTGCAAGTCACCCTTCCATGAACTATAGCTCGGGTTCCTACACCCGGTGCAAGTCATCCTCCGTGAACTATAGCTCGGGTTCCTACACCCAGTGCAAGTCACCTTCCGTGCACTATAGCCCGGGTTCCTACACCCGGTGCAAGTCACCCTTCCATGAACTATAGCTCGGGTTCCTACACCCAGTGCAAGTCATCCTCCGTGAACTATAGCTCGGGTTCCTACACCCGGTGCAAGTCACCTTCCATGAACTATAGCTCGGGTTCTTACACCCGTTGCAAGTTGCCTTCCGTGAACTATAGCTCGGGTTCTTACACCTGGTGCAAGTCACCTTTCGTGAACTATAGCTCGGGTTCCTACACCCGGTGCAAGTCACCCTTCCATGAACTATAGCTCGGGTTCCTACACCCGGTGCAAGTCATCCTCCGTGAACTATAGCTCGGGTTCCTTCACCCGGTGCAAGTCACCTTCCGTGCACTATAGCCCGGGTTCCTACACCCGGTGCAAGTCACCCTTCCATGAACTATAGCTCGGGTTCCTACACCCGGTGCAAGTCATCCTCCGTGAACTATAGCTCGGGTTCCTACACCCGGTGCAAGTCACCTTCCGTGCACTATAGCCCGAGTTCCTACACCCGGTGCAAGTCACCTTTCCGTGAACTATAGCTCGGGTTTCCTACACCTGGTGCAAGTCACCTTCCGTGCACTATAGCTCGGGTTCCTACACCCGGTGCAAGTCACCCTTCCCTGAACTATAGCTCGGGTTCCTACACCCGGTGCAAGTCATCCTCCGTGAACTATAGCTCGGGTTCCTACACCCGGTGCAAGTCACCTTCCGTGCACTATAGCCCGGGTTCCTACACCCGATGCAAGTCACCTTTTCGTGAACTATAGCTCGGGTTTCCTACACCCGGTGCAAGTCACCTTCCGTGCACTATAGCTCGGGTTCCTACACCCGGTGCAAGTCACCCCTCCGTGAACTATAGCTCGGGTTCCTACACCCGGTGCAAGTCACCTCTCATGAACTATAGCTCGGGTTCCTATACTCGACGCAAGTCATTCTCATGTGCTCTCAAGCATACATGCAAATCGGTTTTCACAGATCATTTTGGTCTCTTCCGTTACAATGGGCCTGGTCCCAAATCAGCGTCTTTTATCTTTGCAGGTTTGTTGCCACAAATAACGTAGGAGAGATCTTACTTTTACTTTGAAGCAACGAATCCTACAAAGAGGGGCAGCTGTAGACACCCCATTTTTACCCAGGCCCAATATATGTATTACTATTATTATTATTATTTTATTATTATTAGTATTATTATTATTTATTCTTATTATTATTATTATTATTAATCTTCACTAATCTTGTTATTTTTATTATTATTATTATTATTATTATTATTTTCTGTATTATTATTATTATTATTAGTATTATTAATAGTACTTTATTATTATTATTATTATTATTATTATTATTATTATTATTTTCATTATTATTTTTATTATTTTTTATTATCATTAGTATTTTTATTACTATTATTACTATTATCCTATTTATTATTATTATTACTTTTGTTTTTATTTCTATTTATATTGTTTATTATTATTATTATTTATTATTTTCATTATTATTGACATTATTTTTAATTATTATTATTATTAGTATGCTTACCTTTATTATTACTATTATTATTATTATTATTTTATTTATTTATCTTTGTTATTACTATTATTATTATTATTATTATTTCGGTTATTATTATTATTATTATTATTATTGTTGTTGTTATTATTATTTTTAGTATCTTTATTATCATTATTATTATTATTATTATTTATTTTTCTTGTTATTATTATTATTATCATTATTATTATTATTATTATTATTATTATTATTATTATTATTATTTTCTGTATTATTATTATTATTAGTATTATTAATAGTACTTTATTATTATTACTATTCTTATTTTCATTAGTATTTTTATTATTATTTTTATCATTAGTATTTTTATTACTATTATTACTATTATCTTATTTATTATTATTATTTTTCATTAGTATTATTATTATTACTATTTTGTTTATTATTATTATTATTATTTATCTTTTCATTAGTATCATTATTATTACTTTTATTTTTATTTCTATTTATATTGTTTATTATTATTATTTTATTATCTTTGTTGTTACTATTATTATTATTATTATTTTAATATATATATATATATATATTTTTACCTTATTATTATTATTATTATTATTATTACCATATTAATAATTATTCTCATATATATTGTTTCCAAAAAGAAAAAATACCATAAAATGCAAAAAACCAAAAAAGGAAAAGAGGTTGGTTAGGGTTGCTAAAAAATGTTTATATGAGGGGGCAGCGCACACACAAACGGACAAGCACAGCTGAGGGGCACAGCGGGCGCAGACAAAAAAAAAATTCCCATCTTCTTCTTCTTCTTCTCCACAAAAAATCCACTGTTCCAGCCATCCCCTCTGAACAACCTCCATCCGAAAGCACAACCATCACCGGCCATCTTCCCACTCGTCAGCCAGCAACTCCACGTAACGTCTCCATACCTACAGCAGAAAACCAGCCTTCACAGACCACCGTCATCTCCGGCGAACAGCAACCTCGGTGACGAATCCCCCTCTCCGTTCTCGCCTGTAACTCCAACCAAGGATCCCGACGGCAGAACCACCACTCCCGGCTTCATCATCACTCTCCTCTGTCCTGCGCCAGCCTCCACCCAGTTCGGAAAACTCCACGGCAATCGCGAGCCACCATCGAGCGATCCCCTGCACCGACCACTCCTCCGGTGTCCGTCTCTGCAACTGCTGCTGCTGCTGCTCCTTCCACACCGAACTCCAGCTCCCAGCGCCACCGGCCCTGCAGACCCGAGAGGCCACCACCGAGCCGAGCCAAGCCATCATCTCCGGCAACCCCTTGGTGATTCTCTCAAACACACACACCTTGTAAACACCCACACACACGCACAGAACACACGCAACACGCACACACGCACACTGTGCACACACAGTTCATTACATACTGGCATGTGTATTGTTTTTATTTTATTTTATTTTATTTTCTTTCTGTGATATTAACTAGCTATTTTTACTGCAGGATTTTCTTTTTATTTAATAATTGATAGTTAAAGAAAAAAAATGTCTATTGTTGTTACATTATGTGTGTAAACATATACATATATATTTAATTGGTATTGTACTATTTAGGATTAGGTATTGAGATGATAATGTTTTTAGTCTTTTTATTATGTTTTATTATCTATATGTTTAGTAGGCTTGATTTATTGTTATTATTTAAGTAAACTATTTTTTTTTTTTCTTGGTGTTGAACTAGCCACATTATTTCTTGTTTATATTTATCTAGGGTTTGAAATTATTAATTGTGGGAGTATTTTCGAAGTCTTTTTAATAATGTTTACATAAACTCTAGGGTTATTATTGTAAGGTTTTAGTATTGTAATGTTTGGCTTCAATGTTTAATATATAAGATTTTTTTTGTCTTGTTGATGTAGGGTTTACTACGCTGTAAGATTTGTTTAAAGGTTGATATTCATGTTTTCATTTTTATTGTGTTTATGATTGAACGGTTATTATTATTATTGTAGATTTTTTTGTTTGTCGTCTTAACATTCAATGTTTGAACTTTGTTGTTGATATGATGCTCATATTGTAGGGTTAGATTTTTGTAACATCTATGGTATATATGATTAATGTTAGTATGGTAGAAATTTTTTATTGATATTATATATTCCTTATATTAATTAGCACCTTTATAATATTGTAAATTTATTATTGTGATAATGTGGCATTACATATTTAAGAGCTTGGTGTTTTATTGACATTATATGTAAATTAATAATTTTAGTTATAGGTATATCGCATATTAGCATATTGGTAAATATTACATATTTAGCATTTTTGTGTTTTCTTTCTAATATTATGTATTTAGTGATTTAGGGTTTAATGGATATTATATGTTTGGTAAATTAGTATTTTAATCACATGTTTAGCATCAATTATTTTATTTTATTTATTTTTTATTTTGTATTTTTAATATTTTAATATAGTTAGTATTAATTATTAGTATCCTAGTATTTTTAGTATCAGCTATTTTTAGTATGTAAATATGTTTAGTATTAATCATTATTAGAACCTTACTATGTTTAGCATTAAGTGTCCCTAATATATTAATATATATAGTATTTAGTTACTTATTTTGACATTCATAATATGTTAGTAGGTATGTGAGGCTTATTATTCTATTACCATATATTAAAAACCTCCCATGTTAGTATTTTTCTATAAAAATTTTATATATAATTTCAAAATTTTGGGAGTGTATTTTCTTAATTATAATTCCCTATGATTTTATTGCGGGGGTATGAGCCTTCGGGCATCACGTACCCTAAGCTCTGAGGGAATATATGTATATATTTATTTATTTTCCTATGTATTTATAAATTCATAAAAAGGAGTAATGTAAAGATTTATTAGATTAACTTAGGGATAATTTTAAATTAATTAGGTGCCGTTCTTAAGAACGGGCGCGTAGGGGGTGCTCGTACCTTCCCCTCGCGTAACCGAACTCCCGACCCCAACTCTGGTAATGTAGACCGATTCTACCCCTAACGGGGTAGTAATCATGTGTTCTAACCGCACTAAAGGTTAGTGGCGACTCCTACACCATGTTTTTCTTGAAAATATTAAATTAATTTTTAAGTTCGCCGCCCGGGGCACACGCGCTCCCGGGACGTCGCGACACCTTTGTTAGCCATATTCTTGGTTCTAGGCATTTTTTTGAAGAACTAATCGGCGAAATACTTAAAAATGAGGTAGGAATAAAAGATTGAAGGAAATCTTGAAGATCAATCGGTTGAATATTCGTGAAATTTGACTTCAAGACTAACAAGAGAGAGTTCGGGAGACTGGGGGTATGTCGTCAATTGAATGGAATGTGAAAAGTTAGAGTTTTTTTTATGCACGGCAAGTATATATACCACCACGAGTTAGTCGACTATGCTTGAAGAGTTAGTCGCTTGACATTTGGGTTCCTTCGAATTTCACAAGTTAGTAGCAAGTCAGTCGACTATGCTTCACTATGTCAGTTGCCTGCCCTTCAGGTAAGTGACATATATATATTCTTTTAGCTCACCCACTCATTAACTTTAGTGTCTCCTTCTTAATTCACCTCTCTACAATGTAATAGACCTAATTCTCTAAATCTATCCTCTGGAAGAGGTTTTTTGAGAATGTTAGCCCATTGTTCATCCATATTTATGAATTGAAGAATTATGTCTTCTTTTTGCACATGACATCTTAGGAAATGATGAGGAATATCAATATGATTAGTTCTAGAATGGGAGATAGGAGTCTTTGAGATATTTATGGCACTCGTGTTATCCCATTTTATTGGTACCATCAAATATTCCAAATTGAAATCCTGAAGTTGTTGTTTAATGTATAGAGTTTGTGCACAACAACTACCTGTTGCAAAGTATTCAACCTCAGCAGTAGATAATGTCACAGAATTCTATTTCTTGGAGAACCAAGACACCAGAGAACGTCCTATAAAGTGGCAAGTACCACTTGTACTTTTTCTGTCTATCTTACACCCAGCATAATCTACATCCGAATGGCTAATCATTTCAAATGCTGTGTCTTTAGGATACCAAAGACCTAAGTCAATAGTACCTACCAAATATCTCAATATTGTCTTTACACCTATTTGGTGAGATTCTTTAGGATCTTCCTGAAAGTGAGCGCACATGCAGACGTTGAACATAATGTCAGGTCTACTGGCCATCAAATATAGCAGACTTCCTATCACACCTCCATAGTGTTTCACATCTACTGACTTTCCTTTCTCATCTCTATCAAGATTCATAGAAGTGCTCATTGGAGTTCCTAATGGCTTTCCACCTTCTATGTCAAATTTATTAAGCAAGTCTCTAATATATTTGGATTGATTTATGAATGTGTCATTTTTAGCTTACTTGATCTGAAGACCAAGGAAGTATGTTAACTCACCCATCATGCTCATCTCAAACTTGTCTTGCATGCATTTGGCAAATTCTTTGCATAAATCCTCATTCGTAGCACCAAAGATAATGTCATCAACATAAATATATATGATAAGAATGTCGTTATCTTCAAACTTAATGAATAAGGTGCTATCTATTTTCCCTCAAGAAAAAAAAAACCATTTTCTAATAGGAAGCCACTTAGTCGTTCGTACCAAACTATAGAAGCTTGTTTCAATCCATATAGGGCTCTTCTTACTATAAATACATGATCTGGGAAATGAAAGTCTTCAAACCTTAGGGGTTATGCAACATAAACTTATTCATTTATGAATCTATTTAGAAATGCACTCTTTACATCCATTTGATAAAGTTTGAAATTTTTGTGGCATGCCAGGCTAGCAACATTCTTATTGCTTCCATTCTAGCTACTGAAGCAAAAGTCTCATCATAATCTATTCCTTCTTCCTAATCAAAACCTTGAGCTTCCAATCTAGCTTTGTTATGGACTACAATTTCGTTCTTGTCCTTTTTATTCCTGAATACTCATTTAGTGCCAATTATAGAGTGATTCTCAGGTCTAGGTACTAGCTCCCAAACCTTATTCTTTTCAAATTGATTCAACTGTTCCTGTATGGTAGCTATCCATGATTCATCATTAATTGCCTCATTTATGTTCTCTGGTTCCTCTTGAGATAGGAACGCACAATCATTGTAAAGGTTCTTTAATGATGATCTAGTGGATACTCCTTATGAAGGTTCACCAATAATTTGATCTTTGGGGTGATTCCTTGCTACTTCCACTCCTTAGGCAATTCAGCTTAACTTTGAGAGTTTTTGTTTAAAGGTGTACTTATTTCATAACTCTTATCTTTTACTTCCTGAATTGTTAGATCTTCTAAACTCTTTTTAATTCAACTTCATCAACTTCAATGGGTTTAGAACAAAATGGATTAGCCTCATCAAATGTAACATGAATGGATTCTACAATTGAAAGAGATATTTTATTGTAGACTCTAAAGGCTTTGCTATTTTCAGCATATCCTAGGAAGATACCTTCATTTGATTTAGCATCAAACTTTCCTAAGTCATCTTTGTCATTCTAAATAAAGCACTTGCATTCAAACACATGGAAAGAAAATATATTTGGTTTGCTTCCTTTCAAGAGTTCATATGTAGTATTTTCTAAGTTGGTTCTAAGTGAGACTATATTCATTACATAACACGCGGTGTTCACTGCTTCAACCCAAAAATATTTAGGCAGGTTATGTTCGTTTAGCGTGGTCCTGGCCATCTCCTAAAGTGACTTATTTTTCCTCTTAACAACTCCATTTTGTTAAGGTGTACGAGGAGCTGAGAAGTTGTGTGATATTCGATGTTCAGTACAATAATCCTCAACATCTCTATTTTTAAATTCTTTCCCTCGATCACTCCTAATATTTTGAATACCATATCCCTTTTTTTTTTTTTTTTTTCTTTTTGAAGCTTCTTGCATAGATTGGTCAACATATTACAAGCTTCATCTTTGGAGGATAAGAAAAGCACCCAGGTAAATCTAGAGTAGTCATCAACTATGACAAATGCATATTGCTTTCCTCATAGGCTTTGAGTTCTGGTGCGACCAAAAAGATCTAGATGAATAAGCTCTAGTGGTCTACCAGTAAAGAAATGCTTTTTCTTCTTAAAGCTTGTCTTGGTTTGCTTCCCAAGTTAACAGGCATCACACACTTTGTCCTTAACAAACTAAGTACTAGGCAAACCTCTTACCAAGTTTTTCATTGCTAATTTTGACAACAGATCCATACTTGCATGTCCTAATCTCCTATGCCACAGCCAACTATCCTCATTTACAACTGTGAAGCATTGAACTTCTTGAGACATCAGGTTCTTAAAATTTATGCAATAAACATTATCAAACTGATTTGCAATAAACAATATGTTATGATTTTTACAACTTTCAACTATGCATTTTTCTTTTTTAAAGGTTACTTGAAAGCCTTTGTCAATTAGTTAACTAATGCTAAGTAGATTATGTTTTAACCCTTCAACTAACAACACATCATCAATCTCCAAGGAAGGTTTCTTACTGACTTTACCGATGCAGATAATTTTTCCTTAAGTATTGTCTCCAAAGGTGACATATCCACCACCATCCTTTAATGTTAATGAGGTGAACTTGGGTTATCTCCAGTCATATGCATTGAGCACCTACTATCCAAGTACCAGTTATCTTTTGTTGGTGCGGACCTAAAGCATACCTACAAGAAGGGATTCAATGTGTTACTTTTGGTATCCATACCTTCTTAGGTCTTTTTGAATTCGATTTATTTTCATTTTTTGCTCTACATACTTTCTTAATTTTGACACTCTTTCTTTTATATGGACATTCAAATTTTATGTGCCTTTTTTCCTTACATAGGAAACACGTAGTGTGTTCATATGTATTAGTTGAAGATGTATTCGCATAATTTTTGGAGGCTTTTACAAAGTACCCCATATAGAGGTTTCTTCTCTTAGTGTTCTTAATTCCATTAAAGCCTATTCCTTCCTTGTCCAATGACATTCGTTGAACTCCAACAAGTTTGTCAAAGTTCTCTTTTCCTCTAGTAAAGTTATATTTGATTTTAGCTTGATCTTCAACTTTACTTTTAAGACTACAAATTTCTATATCTTTTGCACTTTTACCATTTACTTGTAGCTTAACTAGTTCTTGGGACATCTTATTTATTTTATCCATGAGTTCATAAATAGTTGAGTCCTTTTCTTTTCCATTAATCTAGAGGATTCTAGTAGATTTACAAGTGTTTCATTTTGTTGTCTTAGAGCTATATTCCTCTTGGATACTTTTATGAATCTATTATGTAATGAAAACAATTTTGATTGGATTTCTTTATAAGAAGGTAAACTTTCAGATGATTCATTACAAGATTCATCACTAGTTTCACAAGATGATGTTGAATAGGAATTTACCTCATTTTCTCTTGAAGTGAAGCACGGGTTAGCCATCTCATGATCGCTTGATTCACTTTTTGAGTCACTTGAACTTGAGTCATCCCAGGTTGCTTTCATTGCTCTCTTTTTCTTCTTCTTTGCATCTCTCTTAAGTTGTGGACAATCAAGTTTAATATGTCCTACTTTCTTACAATTATTGAAATTAGGAATAGCTTTCCAAGAAGGGGGGGGGGGTGAATTAGCTTTTAAAAGTTTCTTTTAACTTCTTTTAAGAATCCTTAACTTCTTTAAACACTTAACCAATTCTTTAACTTGTTTGTTTAATTTCACCAATCACATAAGAACTTAGTTCTTTTGTCCAATCAATAACACAATTAAACAACCTATCAATTAAACACAATCTTCAAACCAAACAATCAATTTAATTTCCAAATACAAGTTAAACATCAAACAACCAAACCAAGATATAAAGTTTTTAGCACTTTGGTAATATAAAATCTTGAGATTGTTTGTTTGTTTATATAAGCCTCGTGATTTTGAATTTGAAAACCTTGTGAATAATGTAATTTAATATTCAACAATCCTTTCACAAACACAATAAAGCTTTTGTAGTAAGCCCTAGATATAAATTTTAATCAAGCCCTGTATATATGGATTTTCTTAATATGATGTTCAATACAACATTTAATCACTTTTTCCAAATATTCAAAACTCAAATAAACTTTCAGTTAATTAATCTTTGAGTGTTTAACCAAGAAACGTACTCCCGTATGGTTTCCGCAAGATATGGTTTCACCAACGTACTCCCTTTCGGTTTCCGCAACCCAAATCAAAATTAATCTTTAAGTTTACTTGATTTCCAAATATGCATAGTATATTTGATTTTCAATTTAAATCATCCACACAATTTTAAATATGTACTGAAAATAAAAATAGGGAAAAAGAGAGTGAGACGGAGATTTTTACGAGGTTTGGCTTATACCCAGCCTACGTCCTCGCCTTTGGAAAACCACCAAAGGATTCACTAATCCTGTTCCGTTGACGGGTGGAACAAAACCAATTACAACATTCCTTGGTTAAGGCTAGAGCTTACCTTCTCCAAACGATATTCCCTCGTTCGGTCACTCCTTACATAGGTTAGAGTCCGCCTCTCTAAGCAATATCCCCTTGCTTAGCCAACAATCCAAACACCTTGGAACGTCAATGAACTACAAGAAACATAAGATAAAATCTACGTATAAGTATACTCTCTCAAAGAGCAAGTTAGTACAATTTCAGCACTATATACTTCAATGTAAAATATCAATAGGAAATAGAATGAAGCTCAAGTGTAGAATTCACTAATATCCTTCTTGGAAGAGGATTAGCAGTAGGAATTCAAAGGAAGAAGGATCAACACTTCAGAGTTCTCAGCAAAAGAATTTTTCAATGAGTGAGCAAGAGAACTTAGGAAGAACAAGAGTACTTTCAGCTCCTCAAAACAGATTTTTCAATTCTTGGGTTTATTTTGTTTTGTAAAACCATGTATTTATAGGCTTTCAAACTTGAAAAAGTTTTCTTAAAGAATTTCCCTATTTATTGGAATATTTAAGGTTCAAACGGCTATAATTTAAAACATTAGAATTTTAAAAATTTGCCCGTTGAACAATGTTTAAATGTCTGACAACAGTAACCCCATTTTAGTATTTTGGCCATAACTTTTTTGGTATAACTCCAAATTAGGTGTTCGTGGTGTCAAAAGCAAGCTAAAAGAAAATCCTACAACTTTAATGTTTGCCACTCTTTAAAATAATAAGTTTTTGATAAATAAAAATTCACCTCAATGCGGCTGTATAAAAACTGAGAGCATTTGGGAAAAACTCTTTTTGGTGCTCTTTATTCCAAAAATGATTCTAACCTTTTTAAAATAATTTTTTACCTTATAAAAATATTATTCAGGTATTTTAAAAAGTATCTAGGTCTAAGAAGTTAACCTAAGAGCTTCAAAATTTTTCAAACGATATTTTAAACATTAAAGCACGTACATAAGACTTCTAAAATATTAACAATTTAAGTTCTTGAGTCTTCATGCTTTGTCCTTGGATTGAACCCATCTTTTCTTCAAGCTTCCATATTCTTTAAGCTTTCTTACTTTGCCTTTCTTTGGATCTTTTGACTTTAATATGCCTTGGCGTTCAACAACTTATTCATGTCCTCATGTTCTTCAACAAGTAATTCATGTCTTGGCTCATTTAAGTTTCATTTGATCCTTGTGAGCACTTTGACCTTGCTTCCATCATATTTGATCCTTGTGGGAACTTTGACCTTACTTTCACATATATGAACCCTAAAATATCATTAATCACACAAATACATTAAATTTCACTTGTTTGTTAGCATCAAAACAAGATAACAAGATTTTAAGCCTTGTAAGGCCAACAATTATAATAGATAGGGGGTTCATTCTTTGTTTCTTTCTTATTAGTCTCACCCTTATCTGTTTTTGATCCTCTGAATTTTCTAGCAAATCTCTTGTTCTTATTAAGGAATTTTCCTAAGCGTCTAGTGAACAAGGCTAGATCATCATCATCTCCCTCATCGTCCTCTTCCTCACTAGAACTTTCCTTTGAAGCTTTTAGAGCTATTGTTTTCTTTTGTTTATTACCCTCAGCAGCTCTTCCATTCATCGACATCTCATATGTGAGAAGCAAACCTATTAATTTATCTAAGGAAGTGGTTTTCAGATTTCTGGCCTCACTTATGGTAGTGGCCTTAGGTTCCCAAATGCGAGGAAGTCCTCTAAGCACTTTCCTAATCATATCATAAGTAGAATAGCTTTTTCCTAGTGCATCAAGGAAATTAATTATATGGGTTAACCTAGTGTACATGCTGGTGCTGGATTCTTCTGGCTTCATCTTAAAGGCTTCATACTCGCTGGTGAGCATGTCAATCCTACTTTCCCTAACATATGTGGTTCCCTCATAGATAACCTCTAACTTGTCCCATATTTCTTTTTCTAATTTACAACTCATAGTTTTATTGAATTCATTTGCATCTAAGGCACAATACAACGCATTAATTGCAATAGAGTTAATTTGAATTTTTTTCATGTCTTTATCATTCCATTCTTTTTCTTCTTTAGGGACTTCTTTGTTGTGTACAGATTTTGTGGGGATCAAGTCACCATATGTGACTACTTTCCACACTTTGTAATCCATGGTTAGCAAAAATATTCTCATTCATTGCTTCGAGAGGGTGTAGTTTTCAGCATAGAAGATGGGAGGTCTAGATGAAGATTGGCCTTCACCAAACGGGGATACTCCTAACTTTACCATAGGAATCTTTATGTAGCTACTTGTTAGGATATACTACCACCTACGCTCTGATACAATTTGAAATTAGGATATATTCCCAAAAGGGGGGTAAATTGGGTTATTTAAAAATTATTCGCGGAGTTTTAAATACTTTAACCCTTAACTATTCAACATTCCAATATATATATATATAGCAATCAGAACTATATTAACTACACGCCTTTAGTTATGAATATGGATATACAAACTGAATTTACAATATGAGATAACACATTTAGTCGAGCACTTGTTTGTATTATAACTTTCAGCTTGATTCAAGAAGATTCACAAAAAATGTACTCAAGAATAAATTCAATGATTAATTTATGCCTTCATAAAAATCAATATTAAGATCTAACTTTCAGAACATGTATTTTCTTTTAAAACATATTTTGTAAAATGCTTGTTTAGCTTCAGCACGTATACTTTATTCGGAAAATATGTTCACAAACAAGTTAATCCTCAGATTATTTATTTTCAAACTCAAAGTTGTAAACTTTTCTGAATGGTCAAATCAATGCTTTGCTCATACTACTTAAATATATTTGATCTCAAACAAAATATGTTCAGCAAGTTCACTATGTTTAACAAGATTCCTCTTTTCAACATGTTTCCAAATATTTAGCTCAACTTCAAATATTCAACAAGATTTAATATTGAGCACGAGATCATATTCAGCAAGTTCTTATAAAAATAAATTCATGCACGCAATCTATAACTTACAAAAAATAAAAAGAGTACGGAAGAAGAAGCTGAACACCGTTGTTTTTACAAGGTTCAACTGCAACCTACGTCCTTGCCTCCAACAACAAGCTGCGAGGATTTCCTTTACCAACTTCGTTGAAAGGTGAAGTTACAACCTCTCTCCTATAAAGGTGGAGTTCGACCCTCTAACAAGAACCCCCTCCTACTAGGCAACGATTCAATCCCTTCAACCGTGAAAAATACAAGAAACAACAAATACTTGCTTGTACTAGAAAAAACTCCTTAAATGACCAGATTAGTACACATTAGTTTCAAAAATAATACTTCAAAAACAATATGTGTAACGACCCAAAAATTCTATTTTATATATATATATATATATATATTAATTTATTTATCCACATATTAAACTCTGATACCATGTTATAGTATCTTGAACCCTAAGTGGGTACCAAGCTGACCTATTCACCACATATATCTACCATGCAGCAGAATTATACACATAATATCCTAGATACAATATCAAAGCACTATTGTACCGTGGTTACATCAAAGGCTTCTAGGAGATTACAATTAGTCACATAAAAACTCTCCCAAAGCCCACTCAAAACACAAAACTATTACATGAAAATCTACAATTAAATACACATGAACTTACTCAAAACATACTTACATACCATTGAATTCTTATATGGACTATTATATTATCTGTCTAACTCTAAGCCATGCTGAACAAGTGTGGGTACCTCTGGCGCATCTTCTCTTCTAGTTCCCATGATGCTTCCTCAACTGCGTGATTACGCCAGAGTACTTTTACCAGCGGAATCTTCTTGGCGCGTAATTCCTACTTTTTTTGTAATAAAAAAGTAGGATCTAAATTGGCACTTCATCATATGGTAGAGTATCAGCAAGCTCCAGTGCCTCATAACTTATTATATGTGATGGATCTGGGACGTATTTCTTTAACATAGACACATGAAATACATCGTGGATTCTGGATAATGCTGGGGGTAACGCTAACCTGTAGGCAACTGGACCGATTCTTTCTAGTGTCTCAAATGGCCCAATGTACCTATGGCTTAGTTTACCCTTCTTTTGAAATATCATCACTCCTTTCATTGGTGCAATTCTTAAGAACACGTGATTCCGTAAATCAAACTCCAGCTTCCTCCGACAAGTTTCTGCATAGCTTCCTTTGATAAGCTTGATTTTCTTAGAGGTCTGTTGTACAATTTCTGGTCCTAAAATCTGCCTTTCACCAACTTCATCCCAATATAGTGGAGTTCGGAACCTTTGACCATATAGTGCTTCATACGGTGCCATCTTAATATTGATCTGGTGACTATTATTGTAAGAAAACTCCACCAGTGGCAGATATTGAATCTAGCTGCCCCCAAAATCTAGCACACAAGCTCACAGCATATCTTCTAATATCTAAATGGTCCTCTGTGACTGTCCATAAGTCTGGGGGTGAAATGTCATGCTGAAAGTCAATTGAGATCTTAAAGCCCTTTGTAAACTTTTCCAGAACTAAGATGTGAATCATGGGTCCTCATCTGAAACGATGGATACTGGTACTCCATGGAATCTAACAATCTCCTAGATATATAACTGTGCCAATCTACTCATGGAGTAGTAAGCCCTAATTGGAAGAAAATGGCAGTCTTTATCCAACGGTCTACGACTACCCATATGGCATTTTTGCACACGCTGTGCTAGTGGCAATTTTGTGACAAAGTCCATGGAAACATGCTCCCACTTCCACTCAAGAATGTGAAGTGGTTGCAATGGTCCTTCTAACCTCTAATGCTCAGTCTTTACTTGCTAACATATCAAACACTGCTTTACATATCGGGCAACTTCTATTTTCATATTGCTCCACCAAAAGGATTCCTGCTAATCTCTTTACATGTACTTTCGGGATGTACCATATACAGGGAATGATGCACCTCTTCCAATATAATCCTTTTAATTTCAGAGTCATCAGGTATGCATAACTTGGTATGAACCCTTAAAGCTCTCTCATCTGAAATATTAAAATTTGCTCCCTATCCACTTTGCACTTTATCCCTAATCTTTACCAATTCTGCATCTTATTTCTGAGCAATCTTAATCCTCTCTAGTAAAGTGGGCTGATGTATCAGATTAGCAATAAATACATGGTGATTACCCTCTACCAACTCCACACTAAGTCCTTTTGAATCCATTCTAATCTAATGTTGCGCCACCACTATTGATACTGAGGCACTCACTAACTTCTGACTCAAGGAATTAGCTACCACATTAGCCTTCCTTGGGTGGTAACTGAACGTACATTTATAATCCTTTATCAATTCTAACCATCCCCTCTGCCTCATATTCAGTTCCTTCTGTGTGAAGAAATACTTTGAACTTTTATGATCCATGTATATTTCACACTTTCCACCATACAGACAATGCCTCCAAATTTTCAATGCATACTCCACTGCAGCCAACTCTAAATCATGCATAGGGTAGTTCTTCTTGTATTCCTTAAATTTCTGAGAAGTGTATGCCACAACTTTTCCTTGTTACATAAAAACAAACCCCAACCCTTTCTGAGATGTGTCACTATAAGTCATGAAACCATCATTTCCAAATGGAATGGTCAAAACTGGAGCAATGACGAGTCATTGCTTTAGTTATTGAAAATTTCATTCACAATCATCATCCCACTCGAATTTCACATTCTTCCTTGTCAATCATGTCAGAGGACCTGATAGTCTAGAAAATCCTTCCATAAACCGCCAGGAGTACCCTGCTAGACCCAAGAAACTTCTGATCCCCAGAACATTCCTCGGTCTTACCTAATTCACTACTGCCTCTATCTTGCTCAGATCTAAAGAAATACCTTCCTCGGATATCACATGTCCAAGGAATGAAACTTTCTCCAGCTAGAATTCGCATTTTTTGAATTCAGCATAAAGCTTTTTTTTCTCTCAACACCTTAACACCATCCTCAAATGATTTTTGTGTTCCTAGAAACTCTTCGAATAGACCAGAATATCATCAATGAAAACCACTACAAACTGGTCCAAGTATTCATGAAAAACCTTGTTCATTTGATCCATTAATGCCGTAGGGGCATTGGTCAGTCCAAAGGGCATAACCAAGAACTCATAGTGGCTATACTTGGTTCGGAAAGCTATTTTTGGAATATCTTCTGATTTAATTTTCACCTCATGGTAGCCGGATTGGAGATCAATCTTAGAATATACCTGTGTTTCCCAGAGTTGGTCAAATGGGTCATCAATACATGGAAGAGAATATTTATTCTTAATTGTCACTTTATTTATCTCCTTGTAGTCAATGCATATCCTCATCGTCCCGTCTTTCTTTTTCACAAAGAATACTGGTGCTCCCCAGGGGGACACACTAGGTCTGATAAACCCCTTATCTAGTAATTCTTGTAATTGCTCCTTTAATTCCTTCAATTCATCTGCTGCCATTCTATAAAAAGCCTTAGAGATCGGTGCCGTCCCTGGAGGTAGATCAATCTCAAATTCAATTTCACGTTCAGGAGGTAATCCAAGTAAATCCTTTGGAAAGACATCTGAGAACTCCCTTACTACTGCAATATTTGCAAGTTTCAATTCTCATTCTAGTGCTTCCTTTATACAAGTTAAGTATCCCTGACATTCTTCCAAAAGTAGTCTCTTTGCTTGAATAGCTGACAATAGTTGTGGTGAGGAGTGCTCGCATGACCCCACAAATCTATACTCCTCCCGAGGAGGTTTGAATACTACCTCTTTCTTATGACAATCGATACTTGCATAGTTAGTGGCTAGCTAGTCCATCCCTAGAATCACGTCAAATATGTGCATATCAAGCACTATGAGATCAGATGGTAACATTTTTCCTCGAATATCCACTATTTAGCCTTTAAGCACCTTCCTACACACCACTACTGCTCTTATCGATGTGGCCACAAATAATTTGGTGTCTAACAATTTAGTTTCCATCCCATACAATCTAATATACTCCCGAGAAATAAATAAGTGATTTGCTCCTGAATCAAACAAAATAATAACTTTAATTGAAAACATAGAAATAGTACCTATCACTACATCATCGGCCGCCTCTATGTCTCTTGGTGTCAAGAGATAAACGTGTGCTTGCGCGGTATTTCTCTGCTGGCCGCATCGGGGTGCCTAGTTATTCCCCCGAAATTGTCTAGGAACGGGAGCATTGCTCGGCTTCCCACAATAGTCTCGTGCCATATGACCAGGTCTACCTCACTGATAGCAAACATTCCTTCCACTCAGCACTCTCCTATGTGCCTCCTACTACATTTAGGGCAAATAGGATAGGTTTAATCATCCTGATACCCATGGCTTCCTATCTAATATTTCTGACCCCTGTTGTTTCTATCTCTTCTCCATGGACCTTGGCTAATACCTACTCTGAAATCAGGAGGCGCGAGCCTCTTCCTCTGATTTTGCATCCCAGTACCTCTCTGCAAGCTGGTCTCTATCACTGTGGCTTTATCTACTAACTCTGAGAAGATCTGGACTTGGAACGCCACCATCTACCCATAGATACTCTGTTTCAAGCCTCCCTCAAATATCCTCACCTTCTTTGCCTCATCTAGCACCATGTACGGGGAAAAATGGTAGAGCTCAATGAATCTAGTGGCATACTGTTGAACTGTCAGGTGCCCCAAGGTCAAATTGAAAAATTCCACCACTTTAGCATTCCTGGTAGTAGCCGAGAAGTACCATTTGAAGAATATTTCCTTTAAGTAGCTTTAGGTCAAAGCTATGGGTACTAGCCTCTGTTTCTCCAGCAACCTCACTGATCTCCACCTGCGTTTAGCCTCCTTTGTCATCGTAAAAGTAGCAAACAACACTTTCTGCTCCACGATGCAAGGGTGAACTACCAATGGCTCCTCGATCTCTTAGACTCAGTTCTCTACTAGGAATGGGTCATCTCCTCCTAAGAACAATGGGGGATTCATACGAGTGAACTGCTCAATCGTGCGGCCCTGGTGAGCTGGTGGGTAGCCCTGTTCCTCTAAAGTTCATGCTATCTTTGCCATAACTTGCTGAGCGACACTACATAATACTACATCAGAATCATTGCTACCCATACTGGAAGGCCCCGCGTCATTGCCACCACCAACGTGTATATTTCTATTTCCAGGGTCCATTCTGAAAATAGAACAAAAAAGTATGAGATTCCTAACTTTATAACATAACTAATACATTTATCTAATTAAGAAGAACCATAAGATATCCTCATATAACCAATCAACTTAATGTCCTTATTTCCCAATTTAAGGTTTAGTCTTACCACTCTGAAAAAAAAAAAAAAAAAATGACCATAGTTTACAATGGCTTTCTTGAAACCATCGTTTCTAGAAAATCACAAAAACCACCACGGAGTTCCTACCTCTAGGCTGCGAGACAAAACTTTACATTCCAATCTTATCCTCCAATAATGACTTACTAAAATCTTGATCTACCCACACCTTACCTTCACCAAGATCCATTCCTATACTCTAATATTCTTTTCCACTGTGCACTAAAGTTTACAGAACCTAGCAACATAGGCTCTTATACCAAACTATAAAGACCCAAAAATTCTGCTATATATATACACACATATTAAACTTCAATTCCATGCTATAACCTAAGTGGGTACCGGGCTGACCTGGTCAT
Source organism: Malania oleifera (assembly GCF_029873635.1). Taxonomy (NCBI): domain Eukaryota; kingdom Viridiplantae; phylum Streptophyta; class Magnoliopsida; order Santalales; family Ximeniaceae; genus Malania; species Malania oleifera. The sequence goes on from NC_080426.1 coordinate 63,638,427, forward strand.
CACATATATCTACCATGCAGCAGAATCATACACATAATATCCTAGATACAATACTAGAGCACTATTGTCATCATAATTACATAAGTTACTCTCTAAAAATAATACTACAATATGACCCCCCAAATGTATCTAAAATATCACTATATACATAACCAATCTCACCAACACTTACTTTAAATAATACTATCTATATCCTATCCTATAGCTCTAGGCTCGATCCCATCATGGTCCTGAAATGTTGAAATATTTGTTGAGGTGAGACACCTCTCAGTAAGACGGAATAAATTATTGTCAATGTGTGGCCAATGAATTTTACATACTTGAACATAGCTATTAATTAAACTATAACTGAAAAGCATTTGTATAACAATCATAACTCATACCTATACATTTCAAGGTACATGTTTTCTACTCAAACATAATTTAACATAATAGATAATTGTATTTTCATATAACTACATATATACATAAGATACTTCCTTCTCTTTCCCTTGATGGTTCTAGCATAACATCATGAATTAACCACGTGTGTTCAAGCTGTGCGGCCTGAGTGATGCAAACCTCAATCGACACGCGTTGACACCCAACAACCAATATTGGAATGCTTGCCAAGGAAGCTAAAATTCAGATTTTTGATAGGAAACTCCAACCCAATGTTTATAAATGAAACATTAACCGAAAGTATAAAGTAACAAACCCTAACCCAATGATTATAGCTTAATCATGAACCGAAGGTAGAAAATTTGAACACCATAAGGAAGAATCCTTGATAAGTTTGCAAGTTCTCTAAAGAACCAAAAGAAGAAGAAAAATCCTCACTTTTTTCTTGATTTCTATTCAATGATCAATTTAGATCTTACAATGGTGAGATATATATAGCTAGCATGGGGGACAAGGATATTAAACACTTAACAATTCCTACACAAGCATAGGAGACAAGGACATTAAATACTTAGCAATTCCCACACAAACACGGGAGGCAAGGGCATTAAATACAACAACTTACTAGACATATTAATGACTCTCACAACTTACTAAAAGCCCATGCAAGCTAAGTTTCCTTACAAATGCAAATTAAAAGTAAAGACAAAAATCCAAAAAGTCAAATCCCATAATTGAATAGTACACCATTAATAAGGAGATTATAGTCATTAAGCAAGGTTAGCTCCATTAAAAACTTGAATTAAGTTTATTACGCCTTCATCTTTCTTTGGGGCAAGCCTGGAGTGCCCCATTTTTTAATAAGCCCAAATATCTTGAATCAGCCCATGAAATGCTTCTTTGATCTTTTTGGATCTCCCTTTAGTGATAGGCCTAACAGGAACATGCAATGGATCCTTTAATGGTGCTTGTTGATTTTCATCATTCCCCCTCTCTTCAAAAGGATTCGTCCTTGAATTGTTACCTACATCAAAAAGAGAAAGATCAGAAACATTAAATATAGCACTAATGTTATACTCACCTAAAAGATCCAACTTGTATGCAATATCATTAATTCTCTCAGGGACTTGAAATGGACCATCCCATCGAGGATGTAGTTTGGACCGCCTACGGGCTAGAAATCTTTCCTTTCTCATATGCACCCAAACCAAATCACCCATTTCAAAGATGACTTGTCTACGGCTCTTGTTGGCTTCGGTCGCATATTGCTCATTTTTGTTCTCTATGTGTTTTCGTTCACTTTCATGGAGTTTCTTCACCATCTCAGCCTTCTTTTGACCATCCAAACTAGACCTTTCATTAACTGGAAAAGGCATCAAATCCAAAAAAGTTAGAGGATTGAAACCATAAACAATCTCAAATGGTGAAAAATCAGTAGTAGAATGAACACTTCGATTATATGCAAACTCAATAAATGACAAACAATCCTCTCAAATTTTTAAGTTCTTTTGAATTATAGTATGCAACAAAGTAGATAAAGTTCTATTCACTGCCTCGGTTTGTCCATCTATTTGGGGGTGCCAAGTAGGTGAAAACAACAATTTAGTTCCTAACTTTCCCCACAAGACTTTCCAAAAATAGCTAGGGAACTTAACATCATGATCAGAAACAATACTCTTTGGAAAACCATGGAGTTGTACTATTTCTCTAAAGAACAAATCAGTGATGTGGGCTGCATCATTGGTTTTATGACAAGATATGAAATGTGCCATCTTAGAAAACCTATCAACAACCACAAAAATTGAATCCCTATCTTTCATTGACCTAGGCAAGCCTAAAACAAAGTCTATAGAAATATCTACCCAAGGCACACTAGGTACAGGCAAAGGAGTGTATAATCTCTGTGGTGAGACTCTAGTTTGGCCTGCCTACATGTAACGCATCGAGCACAAACTCTCTCCACATTGTGTTTCATATTTATAGTCATGTGGACCATGTCCTCCAACTCCATGTAGTGTTGCAACTCCACCACATTGGCAATGTCCCGATTTAGCCCATTCAAAAACCTTGCCATGGTAGCTTCCCTATCCTCCTCTACATTAGCTCAAAACATGGCGATTTCCATCTCCTTGTAGTAGTCATCTACACTCCTATAGCCTTGAGTAAGACTTTGTAATTTATGATACAAGTCCCTATAGTAGTGACTAGGGACAAAAAGCCTCCTCATGATGGCCTTCATTTCCTCCCACATCTCAATAGATCTCTCATGGTTTCTCCTTTTGTTCATCACAAGTTGATCCCACCATATAATAACATAGTCAATAAACTTAATGACAACGAGCTTCACCTTTTTATCCTCGAAGTAGTTGTCATTTTTTCCTTGGAAAGATGGTATCTTCATTTTGATGTTTCCTAGGTTTCTGTCAGTCTCATCTCGCCATCTCGGATATCTTTGGAAACCTCTACCACACCTTTCTTCGCTTCGCACAAACCTGCCCTCATCGTTCAATGAAGCTTGATCCTCTTCATCTTCGAACTCATCCTTATGGTTGCCATCAGAATCATCGACGTGTATACACCTTTCTTGCCTTCTAGCATTAAGGACTCTTTAGGGACGCCCCTCATGCCAAGTAGCAATAATAGTGTCTGGCCTATCCATTCAATCTCGAATCTCATTAAACACCACGTTCATGCGATCAAATTTTTGTTCCATAGCAACATAAAAGATGACTCATCCCTTCCTTCTTTGTTTGATGTGTCCTGGAAGACATGTTTTGCTCATGTTTCACTCTGAAATTGGCTTTTTACTGATATTAGTCTCACACTCTCTTGCCTATTTCCACTCATAGTTTCCCTTTTTCAGTTCTTTATCGAACCAATAGACGTGATCAAGAAATTCAACTTATAGAATTTAAACTAATACCGATGACAAGAAAATTATTATAGAAACAACAAATCAAAGGGAGAGGACAAAAACCATATTTCATGAGAGAAATGAAACTACAAAAGTCATGATTCAAGAGAAAAAAAAAAACTTTGATATGTACCAAATGATAGTATCTGTTGCTTCAATATCACCTTTTTTTTTTTTTTTTTGCTTTCTTTTCTTTTTGACAGTCTCCTTTTTTTTTTTTTCTGATGTCTTTTTTTTTCAACTTGGTATACGTCACAAAATAAGAACAATAAATAATGTACACGAATGGGACAAGATAGAATGATAACAAGAAACAAAAGATAAAAGAATAGTAAACCTGATTTTAGAGCCTAAGCTCTGATACCAAATGATGTGAACCTCAATCGACACGCGTTGAGACCCAACAACCAATATTAGAATGCTTGCCCAAGAAAGCTTAAATTCAAATTTTTGATAGGAAACTCTGACCCAACGTTTATAAATGAAACATGAACCGAAATTATAAAGTAACAAACCCTGGCCCAATGATTATAGCTTAATCATGAACCGAAGGTGTAAAATTTGAACGCCATAAGGAAGAATCCTTGATAAGTTTGCAAGTTCTCTAAAGAACCAAAAAAAGAAACAAATCCTCACTTTTTGCTTGATTTATATTCAATGATCAATTTAGCTCTTACAATGGTGAGATATATATAGCTAGCATGGGGGACAAGGATATTAAATACTTAACAATTCCCATACAAGCATAGGTGACAAGGAAGCATGGGAGACAAGGACCATTAAATACTTAGCAATTCCCACACATGCATGGGAGACAAGGACATTAAATACACCAATTTACTAGACACATTAATGACTCTCACAACTTATTAAAAACCCATGCAAGCTAAGTTATCTTGCAAATTACAAATTAAATGTAAAGAAAAAAAGCCAAAAAGTCAAATCCCATAATTGAATAGTGCACGATTAATAAGGAGATTACAACCATTAAGCAAGATTATCTCCATCAAAAACTTCAATTAGGTTTATAAGCCTTCATCATTCGTTGGGCCAAGCCTGGAGTGCCTCGTTTTTTAATAAGCCGAAATATCTTAAATCAGCCCATGAAGTGCTTCTTTGATCTTTTTGGATCTCGCTCTAGTGATAGGCCCAATACAAACATGCAATGGATCCTTTAATGGTGCTTGTTGATTCTTATCACTAAGGGCTGGACTTAACAATGGTTGGCCTACCAGGCTAGGTCAAACATAACAAAACTACACACGATTACCCACCCAACTCGATCAGCCTATCATACGCTTCTCAACACTTCTTCAATCGGCACACAGTGGGTATCCTACCTTTCTCAACACTTTGAGGCTAATCGGCTCTGACACCGACACTTTCTGAATAGTGTGGCCGCACTGTCGGCTATACACCCGACCTCATCCACCCATCCTACTCTTCTCAACACTTCTCGGGTCAGCACATAGGGTGATTACACTGTCTGATCTTGCTAGCTAGCTATAGTACCGTGTTCATAACATACTTAATCCATAAGGGTTCTGATATGATATGGTACAATTTATATAATATATCTATAAATGTGATCTGATTTCATAATTAGTTTCATAAATATGTATAAATCATGTTTTCACTGTCATATCATATCTGTCTCGATATAAAGCTGGCATAACATATCATACTTGGCTTAAAGCCATCATTTTATAACTTAGCATAAATCTGTCGTGTCATATTACTGCATAAAGTTGCCATATCATAATTTTATCATATCAATATCACTCTAAAATCAGTATAAAATCATGTACATAGCATTTTTTGAACTTAATAAAAATCATAATCTGTTGTATATCAACTTAAAGTATTGTAATCATAATCGTTTTGTCATTTCTAATGCCACACATTTTGAGTAATAATTGTTAAGATCATAATTTCCCTAATAAAATATAGATTTTGCTAAAAGATAATATATAAATTTTCCTAGGATTTTCTTAAACTCATAACACTAGGTTTTTCCCAAAGTAAACCATAATTTTCATACCCATAAAATTATTCAAAAAACCATATGCAAGTATTCCAAGAATCATATATTATAATTTAACCGGTTGAATTTCTAAAATAACTAACATAATTTATTCCCCTAACCTGATTTCGGGAAAAATGCCTACAAGGATCCTAAAATAGTGCCTACGGCATTCACACAAAACCTTGTAGTCATATACCTTAGTTTAATCAGTTCAACCCCAGAATTATAATCATTTTAACATTCCTAGGCCCACATACCCCCAATAACTGGTTAAACTTTAAAAACAACTTATATAATTCATCTTCCTTACCCTAACTTTGGAGTGGTACCTATGATGCCTAAACAACGAAACCTCTCTAGTTAAATTGAGGAGAATGGATGCCGAGATCTCGAGATTCTGTTTGTCCTCCGATTCGGGCTTAAAATGTACTAAAAATCGAAGAGTGGGAGTGAGTGTACCACTACCCTAGGAGAGGGAGAGTGTGTGTGTTTTAAAATTTACATGGAAAAAAATGAGCTTAAACCCTATTTATAAGCTGCTATCCCAGGGGAAACCGTCGACGGTTTTTCAGAAACTTTTGAAAGTTTGGTTTTTAACCAAACCATATTTCTACCGTTTTACCCCTATCTGGCCGCAGTAACTTAAAACCATCGATGGTTTTCTCATAGCTCACCAAATTGTCGATGGTTTGGTCCAGCACCAAACCGATTTCCCCTTTTCCGTATTATTTTTATTATTATCATTTTTATGGGTCTCTACAATATGAAAGTTGAAGCTCAAAGTATATCACCAAAAATTATTGAAAGATGTGAGTTTTGAAGATCAAATCAGTCTTTTCCAAGTGAAAAAATTAAGAACATAGTAATAGCCTTTCAGCAAAGAGATTACAAGAGAGTTGTGCATGTCGTTGCTTTTCAATTCGTGTTCTTACCCTAATGTGCAAGAATAATATGTTTAAATGGAGCAGTAGGGTTTCAAAAATTTTTCGTTGAATTTTCTCTTAATTTGGAAACCATTCATGCAAGATTTGGAAACAAGATTAGCGGTGTTTAATGATTGAACACTTGCATCACTCGCCTTTCCTCAAAGGATCAGTCACCTGTACTCCTTGAAAATCAGTGTATTCTGAAAGTCAAAATGGGGTCAGTCGACTATGCTCGATAGGTCAGTCGTGTGTGCCTATTCTGTTTGAATATTTTCAAGACACAATGTTGACTCTATGAGTCGAATCCCGTTTTAATAATGAAAAATCACATAGTATCTTACCTGTGCATTGAGATTGTGAATAGGATCATTACTTAGCATGCATGGAACATAAGAATGTCATGGAAGCCATGAGGAACTTAAAGCGTATACAACCTAGCACATTTCATGGAATTAGAAAAGTAAAAGGATGAAGAAGCTTCAAGTTTTCAATTGTGATGGGTATTTAGTATTACTTGTATTTACATATCTTATATAATGTAGTTGGAAGCTCAAAAAAACCTTAGTCTGACCTTAGGACTCATGCATTTCATGAAAAATATAATTACATTAGTTCTAGGTTGGATGGATATTTTAGAGGCAAATAACTTTTCAAAATAGAGGCCTTGTCGACGAATTCACAAAGGTCACTCGGCGATGAATGCTCTGCTCTCATTGATGAGAAAATACCAAGAGCTAAAAAATCTCAGATAGTCCACCCATCGACAAACCCATGCTCACGTCAATGAATGAGTGTTGAGCACTTGTCAATGAGTTTGTTGGGTAAGCTAACGCTCCAGCTCACAATGGGCATAATTTTCTTATCTAAAATACATCTTGATCCACCGGTCAAAATGCGCCCATCTGCTGACCATGCTTATATATTTTAACCTAAAACCTTAGTTTTATATAGAAGAACAAGTTGAGAAAAAAAGAAGAAAAGTATTTAAGCAATGTTTGAACCTCTTGCCCACACGCTATTGCATTCAAATTATTGGGCGTACATTACTCTCATGATCAAAGGGCATTCACTCATATTTTTGCAAGGAAAATCGTGTTTTATAGGTTTGGTAAATAAAGTAACATATCTTGATATTTAATATTTATTCTCAAAGCATTTATCTTCTCACAAACTTATTGTTAAATATTCTTTGAGAGCAAGGACTAGAGTTTTTCGTATATATGTATATACATTGCTTGAAGATTTTCTTTGAGAAAAAAGGTTTGCTAAAGCTTTGAATCTTTGAAAGCTATCACTTCTATTCTTTATTCAAAGATTTCATCTCATATTCATTATTGCAAAATATATTTGATTTAAATCTTTAAAGAAAACTTGTTGTTCAAATATTTTTATAAAGATCAAATATTTGATTAGATATTTGAAGCAAATTTGTCATCCAAATATTTTTATAAAGATCATACATTTGATTAGATCTTTGGAGAATAATTGTCATACATATTTTTCTACAATGATCATTCATCGTTTATTGCAAAATATTTCATTGAACATATTGCATACACTCAACTGAGCTTCAAGTTATATCATCTGAGTATGTATTAGGATTTCACTGTACTCATTAGCTTATGGGAAGCATCTGAGTTTTTCATGAATCTTAATTTGTCTATTGAATTGACGGTTCGGGTTGTGAACCGAGGTGAGAAAGAAGCTACACCTCTTGTAAAAAGCAAACTGTAAAGGAAGCTCCATCCTAGTTAAAGGAGCAAATTAGTGGAATCCTTGAGTGGGTTGCTCAAGGCAAGGACGTAGGCTAGGGTAGGCCAAACCTCATAAAAATCTGTGTTTGCATCTCCCTTCCCTCATCTCTTTTTAATTTCTGCTTGCATTTAATTGTCAATTTTATATGTATGTATGTTGCTAAATATTACATGCACTTTAGAATTAATTTGGTATCAAGGAGCATATTAAGATATTTATTTTAATTATTTTAATTAGTTAATGTAATAAATTGAAATCTAATTATTCCCTAACTTGTGATTATTTTGTTAAATCTTAAATTAGAGATTAAGTGATAAAATAATCTTAAGTAATTTTTAAATACCCAATTCACCCCACATTGGGATTACACCTAAATTAATACACAAATGCACTATAGTTGCCTAATAACCTAACATTAATCACCTGCCTCTTAGCAAAACTTGTTTTTCAATAATTTTTGGTTCCGAACTTAATTTGTGCATTTGAAAACTCAATTTGGACTTTGAGAAAATATTTTTCATGAATGAATTCAGGTATCTAAGTCCAATGACATATTAGGTGCTTCAATCAATCAATATTGAGTTTTGAAGTACTTACATAAGACGTTCATATGATTTTCCAAATCTTAGTGTCTAAGTCTTCATGTTATAAAGCTTCCAAAATGTCTTATGGGTTTTATGCACTGCTTCAATGAGCTTCATGTCTCACGTGACTTGAACTTTCATGTTTCTCATGTCTCATAGCCTTAAGTGTGATTTTCCATTCAAATTATTCAAGTATATCCACTTGAAACCATAAGATCACTTAAGTCCTGGAACTTAAACTTGCATAGACATGTTAAGTAACCTTGATTTGTTATCATCAAAACGAGATTAAGCCTTGTTAAGCCACTAGTAACTGATCATTTCGAAGGATATATCCTTAGGATACCATAAATCTAAGTCTATAGTACCTATCAAATACCTTAAAATCCTTTTAACAGCAATTTTATGTGATTCCTTAGGTGATGCTTCAAATCTAGCACACATACAAACGCTAAACATAATGTCTGGTCTACTAGTTGTTAAGTAGAGCAAACTACCAATACCTCGATAATATTTGGCATATGTCATTTTTCCATGCTCATCTCTATCAAGACAAATAGAGGTGCTCATTGGGGTTCCCAATGCCTTGCCACCTTCTATGTCAAACTTCTTGAGCAAATCCTTTATAAACTTAGATTGGTTTATGAAGGTTCCATTTTTGGCTTGTTTTATTTGAAACCAAGAAAGTATATCAATTCGCCCATCATGCTCATCTCAAATTCACCTTGCATGCATGTGGAAAACTCTTTACATAGTTCTCATTTATAGCACCAAATATGATATCATCTACATAAATTTGAATGATAAGCATATCTAGTGGGAAACCACTCATTCTCTTATACCAAGCTCTAGGATCTTATTTTAAACCATATAAGGTTTTATTCAATCTAAATACATAGTTTGGAAAACGGAAGTCTTCAAAGCCTAGGGGTTGTGCTACATATACTTCTTCATTTATGTAGCCATTTAGGAATGCTATTTTCACATCCATTTGATATAGTTTGAAATTTTTATGGGATATAGGAACAAACTTCCAAACTTTATTTCTCTTAAATTGATTTAATTCTTCTTTCATGGCTAATACCCATGAATTATCGTTGATTGCATCATTAATGTTCTTAGGTTCTTCTTGCAACAAAAATGCACAATGATCACATAGGTTCTTTAGTGAAGATCTAGTGGACACCCTCATGATCATTCACCTATGATTTGGTCCTTAGGGTGGTTTATCATGAATTTCCATTCTTTAGGCAACTCAACTTGTTCTAGAGAGTCATCATTAGATGGTTTTGTGATTTCAATGCTCTAATCCTTAATTTCATGAATTTCTAGGTCTTCTAAAATCTTTCTTATACCTAGATCATCATTATATGTAGTTTTAGAAGAAAATTGATTTGTTTCATCAAATATGACATGGATGGATTCTACTGTAGATAATGTTCTTTTGTGATAAACTCTAAATGATGTTCTATTTAGAGCATATCCTAGGAAAATTCCTTCATATGATTTTGCATCGAGTTTTCTTAGGTCCCCTTTATCATTTAAGATAAAACATGTACATCCAACCACATGGAAGTATGAAATGTTTGGTCTTTTTCCTTTCCAAAGTTCGTAAGGGGTTTTATTCAAGTTAGCCCTAATGGATAATCTATTCATAACATAACAAACGGTGTTTACCGCTTCAACCCAAAAGTATTTAGGCAGGTTATACTCATTTAACATAGTCCTTGCCATTTCTTGTGGGGATCTATTCTTTCTCTCAATAACTCCATTTTTTTTTGGGTGTTTGCGGTGCTAAGAAGTTGTGTGATATTCCATATTCATCAAAAAGTTTTCAACATCTTTTTTTTTTGAATCCCCACCTCTATCACTGCTATGTGTTAAACACCATACCCTTTTTTCATTTTTGAAGTTTCTTACACATATTGGTAAGCATTTTACACACTTCATCTTTGGAGGCTAAGAATAATACCCATGTGAACCTAGAGTAATCATCAACTATGACAAATTCATATTGCTTTCCTCCTAGACTTTGTGTTTTAGTGGGGTCAAACAAATCTAGATGAATTAACTCTAATGGCCCTTTTTAAAGCTTGTCTTGATTTGCTTCCCAAGTTGGCAAGCATCACAAACTTTGTCTTTTGTAAACTTTGTGCTCATTAAGCCCTTAACTAAGTTCTTTCTAGCTAACTTGGATAAAAGGTTCATGCTAGTATGTCCTAATCTCCAATGCCATAGCCAACTGGATTCACTTAAGGCCGTAAACATTTTACATCTTGAGATACTAAGTTTTCAAAGTTTATGCAATATACGTTCTCAACCTGATTTGCAATGAATAGTATTTCATGTTTTTCAGTACTTTCAACTATGCATTTATCCTTTTTAAATATTATTTCAAACCCTTTATCACCAAGTTGACTAATTCTAAGTAGGTTATGCTTTAATCCTTTAACTAACAAGACATTCTCAATTATTAAAGAAGGTTCTTTACCGACTTTGCCAATGCTGATATTTTACCTTTTGCATTATCTCCAAAAGTGATGTGTCCACCTTACTTAAGGGTTAATGATGTGAACTTGGTCTTATCTCCCATCATGCGCCTTGAGCATCCATTGTCTAAGTACCACTTGTCTTTCGAAGGGGTGGATCTAAAGCACACCTACAAAAGGATTCAAGTTGTTACTTTAGGTACCCAGACTTTCTTAGGTCCTTTTAGGTTAGTTTGAGAGGTTTCTTTGATGCTCCACACCTTTTTGGTTTTAACATGTTTTCTTTTAAATGGACACTCAAATTTTATGTCCCTTTTTCATACACAATAAATATGTGGTGTGTGTGTATGCATTGATTGAGGAAGTGCTTGCATAGTTTTAAGATTCTTTTACAAAATAACCTATATAGAGGTTCTTTTTCCTCTTATTTTCTATTCCATTAAATCCAATGGCTTCTTTGTCTAAAGACATCCTTTGAGATCCAACTAGCTTGTCAAAAAAAAAAAATTCCCTTTTGTGAAGTTGTTGATTATTTTAGTCTAATCTTCTATCTTTCTTTTTAGACTAGTTATCTTTAAATCTTTCTCACTTTCACAAGTGGCTTGTAATTTCAAGTTTTCTAGTTCTTTTGACATCTTATTGGTCTTACTTTCGAGTTTAGCAATATATAAGTCCTTTTATTTTTCAACAGATTGAATTGAGTCTAATTTATTCATTAATATGTCATTCTTACTTTTTAGTGTGTTGTTTCATTTGGACACTAACAAAGATTTTATGCAATTTGAATAGTTTGATTTGTATTTTAGTGTATGATGGCATGCTTTCACAGGATGTATTGCAAGATTCATCACTAGAGTCATTGAATGAGTTTGAATAAGAATTTACCTCGTCATTTAACGCTATGAAGTAGAAATTTTCCACTTCCTGATCACTCGAGTCACTTTCTGAGCTGCTTGAGTTAGAGTCATCCCAAGTTGTGGCCTTCATTGCCTTCTTCTTCTTCTTCTTAGATTCCTTCTTGAGCTGTGGATGATTAGGTTTAATGTGACCTACCTTTTTGCAATTATAACATGTTGGAGGTTCTATTTTTTCTTCTTTTTTGCTAGTTTCTCCTTTGACCATTTTAGATCCTCGAAATTTCTCTATAAATTTCTTATTCTTCCTGAAAAATCTACCTAGTTTTCTGGTGATTAAAGCTAGGTCTTCATCATCCATCTCTTCATCTTCCTCGTCACTTAAGCTTTCTTTGGAAGTGTAATGCCCCAAACTCGTAACTAGGGTCCGAAGTGTTATTTAAAATAAAACTCTGATACCATATAAAAAAACAATGGAACATCTCCATAACAATTATCAGAGCACTAAAAATCAACCTTTATTACAATAAAAATTTCAATACAATAGTAAGATTCTGAAGTCGTCAAAAACATAAATAAAATTCTTAACAATTCTAAACTAGACCTTTAATCCCAACCACGCTTCCACTGCGCACTTTGATTACTATCATACTCATGGTATTTGAAAAATGTTAGATATGGATAGGGTGAGACAGCTCTCAGTAAGGATGGAATAAATTATAATCAGTGTGTGGCAAATGAGTTTCTGTGTATCACATATAAATAACATACAATACTTGTATCATATAAATAACCTTCTATACCTCTATTCATGTTTACATAATACAACATTATATCCTTTGGTGACCACATCTGGTGCATATCCAGGCACTCACTGATATTCAGGCGCCTTCTACTCCCTACCCCAATTCAACAAGCCCTCAAACTACTCCGAAGATTAGGGTCCCATAATCAAGATCGCGCCCCCCTTAGCCTAGATACCACAAAGCAGATTCCCTAGATAAGCAACTTCACAATACCATGATACCATATTCATAAACATATTTCACATTACTTTCAACAATATCTCAACCACGTTTAATTTATACAATAATCTAAAATAATCTCATTCCACACATTTAAATAATATAATCATACTTTAATAACACTCAGAAAATCATAAACTTTATAATATAATCATATATTCAAATTTTAAACCAAGATATACTTAGATTAAAAATCAACATAGTATACATATAATTATATTCTTTAATTTAATTGATTAATCTTTGAAAACAGTTGACATAATTTTATTCCCCTTACCTCACCCCATGAGTAGTGCCTAAGATCCCCAAATCCAAAACCTGCTCCAATTATCTTGGAGAGAATCACCCCTAGAACCACATGGTGGTTTCTGATCATCAGTTTAGCTAAAGATTGGGGAGAAATTGAAGAGAGAAAGACTGGGTTTACCTTATCCTAGGAGTGGTGCCTACGACGCTCCTATGACAAATCCACTCCTGTTAAAATTTCGGTGACAGAATTAGGAACCCAGTGGTATTTTTCGATTTTCGATCAATGCACGTTTAGATGAGGAAATCAAGGAAAGAGGAAGAGAGTTTGAGTAGAGAGAGAGAGAGAGAGAGAGAGAGAGAGAGAGAGAGAGAGAGAGAGAGAGAGAGAGAGAGAGAGAGAGGAAGAGAGAGGCTTGAGTAATTCGCTGGGGGAGTGGTTCCAAAAGAAGAAAATAGATTGCAATTGCAATCTAAGGTTTGATTGCATTTAATGCAATCAAATCTAACCAATTATATTAACATTATATATATATATATATATATATATATTCCAATAAGTTTTTTTTTTCATTCTAATACTATTCATTTCATTTGTTTATTTTATTAACTAATTAAATCAATTTTTTTACACTTCCATGCATATTAATTTTTTGGGGCATTACATTCTCCCGTCCTTATAGGAATTTCGTCCTTGAAATTCGACAATTATGACCTCAAATGACATCGATGGTGATTCCCACAAACTTTAGCTAACTCATGCACAATCCTATCTTCTTATTCATATTCCCCTCCAAACTCATCCTATGCTCTTGTAACATAATTCCTAGAGTCTACAGAATTTATATCCTAAGCTCTGATACCACAATGTAACGCCCTAAACCCATAACTAGGGTCTAGAGTGTTATTTAAAATAAATCTCTAATACCATATAACAAAACAACGGAAGATCTCCATAACAATTATCAAAGCACTAAAAATTAACCATTATCACAATAAAAATTGCAATACAACAATAAGATTCTTAAGTCATCAAAAACATAAATAAAATACTAACAATTTTAAACTAGACCTTCAATCCCACCCACGCTTCCACTACGCACTCTGATTACTATCATACTCCTCATGGTATCTGAAAATTGTTAGATATGGATAGGTTGAGACACCTCTCAGTAAGGATATAATAAATTATTATCAGTGTGTGGCAAATGAGTTTTTGTGTATCACATAAAAATAATATACAATACTTGTATCACGTAAATAACCTTCTATGTTGTTGTTCATGTTTACATAATACAGCGTTATATCCTTCAATGACCACATCTGGTGCATATCCAGGCACTCACTGACAATGCGGCACCTTTTACTCTCTACCTCAATTCAACAAGCCCTCACACTACTCTGAGGATCAGGGTCCCATAATCAAGATCACATCCCCGTTTGCCTAGATACCACCAAACAGATTCCCTAGATATGCAACTTCACAATGCCACGATACCGTATTCATAAACATATTTCACATTACTTTTAACAATATCTCAACCAGGTTTAATATATACAATAATCTTAAATAATCTCATGCCACACATTTAAATAATATAATCATACTTTAATAACACTCAAAAAATCATAAACCTCATAATATAATCATATATTCAAATTTAAAACCAACATATAAGATTAAAAATCAACATAGTGTCCATATAATTGTATTCTTTAATTTAATCGATTAATCTTTGAAAATATATAACATAATTTATTCCCCTTACCTCACCCAAGGAGTGGTGCGTAGGATCCACAAATCCAAAACTTGCTGCAATTATCCTAGAGAGAATCACCCTTAGAACCACATGGTGGTTTCTAATCGTCAGTTTGGCTAAATATTGGGGAGAAATTGAAGAAAGAGAGTGGGTTTACCTTATCCCAGGAGTGGTACCTATGACACTTCTACGATAAATCCACTCCGGTTAAAATGTCAGTAGTAGAAATTGGAACCCAGTGGTATTTTTCGTTTTTCGATTGGCTCACGTTTGGCTAAGGAAATTGAGGAGAGAGAGAAAGAGAGAGAGAGGGGCCTGAATAATTTGATGGGGGCAGTTCTAAAAGAAGAAAAGGGATTGCAATTGCAATCTAAAGTTTGATTGCATTTAATGCAATCAAATCTAACCATATTATATTAACATTTTATATATATATTTCAATAAGGTTTTTTTCATTTTAATACTATTCTTTTTATTTGTTTATTTAATGATCTAATTAAATATTTTTTTTTTTTTTTTTACTCTTCCATGCATATTAATTTTTTAGGGCGTTACATTCTCCCTTCCTTATAGGAATTTTTTCCTCGAAATTCAATAATTTATACCTCGAACGACATCAATCGTGATTCCCACAAACTTAAGCTAACTCATGAATAATCCTATTTTCCCATTCCTATTCCCCTCCTAACTCATCCTATGCTCGGGTAACATCATTCTTAGAGTCTACATAATCTGTATCCTAAGCTCTGATTTCATAATGTAACACCCCGAACTCGTAACTAAGGTTTGGAGTGTTATTGGAGTGTTATTTAAAGCAAATCTCCGATACCATATAAAAAAACAATGGAAGATCTCCATAACAATTATCAGAGCACTAAAAATTAACCTTTGTTACAATAAAAATCCTAATACAACAATTAGATTCTGAAGTCATCAAAAACATACATAAAATACTTAACAATTCTAAACAAGACATTCAATCCCACCCACACTTCCACTACGCACTTTGATTACTGCCATACTACTCATGGTATCTGAAAAATGTTAGATATGGATATGGTGAGGCACCTCTCAGTAAGGATGTAATAAATTATTATTATCAATGTATGGCAAATGAGTTTCTGTGTATCACATATAAATAACATACAATACTTGTAGCATATAAATAACTTCTATACTATGCTTCATGTTTACATAATACAGTGTTATATCCTTCGATAACCACATCTAGGGCATATCCAGGCACTTAATGGCATTGAGGCACCTTCTACTCTCTACTCCAATTCAGCAAGCCCTCACACTACTCCGAGGATCAGGGCCCCAAAATCAAGATCGCGTCCCCGTTTGGCTAGATACCACCAAATTGATTCCCCAGATATGCGATTTCACAATACCATGGTACCATATTCATAAACATATTTCTCATTACTTTTAGCAATATCTCAACCAGGTTTAATTTATACAATAATTTGAAAATAATCTCATGCTACATATTTAAATAATATAATCATACTTTAATAACACTCAAAAAATCATAAACCTCGTAATATAATCATATATTCAACTTTAAAACCAACATATACTCAGATTAAAAATCAACATAATATCCATACAATTATATTCCTTAATTTAATCGATTAATCTATGAAAACATCTCAAATAATTTTATTCCCCTTACCTCACGCGAGGAGTGGCGCATAGGATCTGCAAATCCAAATCCAGCTCCGATTATCTTGGAGAGAATCACTCCTAGAGCAACATGGTGGTTTTTGATCATAAGTTTGGCTAAAGATTGGGGAAAATATGAAGAGAGAGCGTGGGTTTACCTTATCCCATAAGTGGTGCCTACGACGCTTCTAGGACAAATCCACTCTGGTTAAAATGTTAATAGCAGAAATTGGAACCCAGTGGTATTTTTCATTTTTTAATCGGCATACGTTTGGCTGAAGAAATCGAGAAAAGAGGAAGAGAGTTTGAGGAGAGAGAGAGAGAGAGAGAGAGCTGAGTAATTCACTGGGGCAGTTCTAGAAGAAGAAAAGAGATTGCAATTGCAATCTAAAGTTTGATTGCATTTAATGCAATCAATTCTAACCATATTATATTTACATTATATATATATATATAATGTAAATATAATATGGATATATATATATATATGTATATTCCAATAAGGTTTTTTTCATTGTAATACTATTCTTTTTATTTGTTTATTTAATGATCTAATTAATTCTATTTTTTTTTTACTCTTCCATGCATATTAATTTTCTGGGGAATTGCATTCTCCCCTCCTTATAGGAATTTCGTCCTCGAAATTCAATAATAATGACCTCGAACAACATCAATCATGATTCCTACAAACTTAAGCTAGCTCATGAATAATCCTACCTTCCCATTCCTATTCCCCTCCAAACTCATCCTATGCTCTGGTAACATCATTCTTAGAGTCTACATAATCTGTATCCTAAGCTCTGATACCATAATGTGTAATGCCCCGAACCCATAACTATAGTTTGGAGTTTTATTTAAAATAAATCTCTGATACCATAAAACAAAACAGTGGAAGATCTCCATAACAACTATCAGAACACTAAAAATTAACCTTTGTTACAATAAAAATCCTAATATAACAATAAGATTCTAAAGTCGTCAAAAAAGTAAACAAAATACTTAGCAATTCTAAACTAGACATTCAATCCCACCCACGCTTCCACTATGCACTTTGATTACTATCATACTCCTCATGGTATCTTAAAATTGTTAGACATGGATATGGTGAGACACCTCTCAGTAAGGATGTAGTAAACTATTATCAGTGTGTGACAAATGAGTTTCTATGTATCACATATAAATAACATACAATACTTGTAGCATATAAATAACTTTCTATACTATGCTTCATGCTTACATAATACGGTGTTATATCCTTCGATAACTGCATCTGGTGCGTATCCAGGCACTCAATGGCATTGAGGCACTTTCTACTCCCTAGCCCAATTCTGCAAGCCCTCACACTACTCCGAGGATCAGGGTCCCACAATCAAGATCGCGTCCAAATTTGCCTAGATACCACCAAACAGATTCCCCAAATATGCGACTTCACAATAACATGGTACCATATTAATAACACATATTTCACATTACTTTTAACAATATCTCAACCAGGTTTAATTTATACAATAATTTGAAATAATCTCATGCCACACATTTAAATAATATAATTATACTTTAATAACACTCAAAAAATCATAAACCTTGTAATATAATCATATATTCAAATTTAAAACTAACATATACTCAGATTAAAAATCAACATAGTATCCATATAATTATATTCCTTAATTTAATCGATTAATCTTTGAAAACATCTAACATAATTTTATCCCCCTTACCTCACCCAAGGAGTGGTGCGTAGGATCCGCAAATCCAAAACCTGCTCCAATTATCCTGGAGAGAATCACCCCTACAACCACATGGCGGCTTCTGATCGTCAATTTGACTAAATATTGGGGAGAAATTGAAGAGAGAGAGTGGGTTTACCATATCCCAGGAGTGATGCCTACGACACTTCTACAATAAATCCACTCCGGTTAAAATGTCAGTAGCAGAAATTGGAACCCAATGGTATTTTTCATTTTCGATCGGTGCACGTTTGGCTGAGGAAATCGAGGAAAGAGGAAGAGAGTTTGATGAGAGAGAGAGAGAGAGAGAGAGAGAGTCCTGAGTAATTCGCTGGGGCGGTTCTAGAAGTAGAAAAGAGATTGCAATTGCAATCTAAAGTTTGATTGCATTTAATGCAATCAAATCTAACCATATTATATTAACATTATATATATATATATATATATATATATATATATATTCCAATAAGGGTTTTTTCATTCTAATACTATTCTTTTTATTTCTTTATTTAATGATCTAATTAAATCTATTTTTTTACTCTTCTATGTGAATTAATTTTTTGGGGCATTACATTCTCCCCTCCTTATAGGAATTTCGTCCTCGAAATTCAATAAATATGACCTCGAACGACATCAATTGTGATTCCCACAAACTTAAGCTAACTCATGAATAATCCTATCTTGCCATTCCTATTCCCCTCCTAACTCATCCTATGCTCTGGTAACATCATTCTTAGAGTCTACAAAATCTGTATCCTAAGCTCTAATACCATAATGTAATGTTGTGAACCCATAACTAAGGTCTGGAGTGTTATTTAAAATAAATCTCTGATACCATATAACAAAACAGTGGAAGATCTCCATAACAATTATTAGAGAACTAAAAACTAACTTTTGTAACAATAAAAATCCTAATACAACAATAAAATTCTGAAGTCATCAAAAACATAAATAAAATACTTAACAATTCTAAACTAGACATTCAATCCCACCCTCGCTTCTACTGCGCACTTTGATTACTGTCACACTCCTCATGGTGTCTGAAAAATGTTAGATATGGATATGGTGAGGCACCTCTCAGTAAGGATGTAATAAATTATTATTATCAGTGTGTGGCAAATGAGTTTCTGTGTATCACATATAAATAACATACAATACTTGTAGCATATAAGTATTTTTTTATACTATGCTTCATATTTACATAATACAGTGTTATTTCCTTCGATAACCACATCTGGTGCATATCCAGACACTCACTGGCATTGAGGCACCTTCTACTCCATACCCCAATTTAGCAAGCCCTCACACTACTCCAAGGATTAGGGTCCCATAATCAAGATCGCGTCCCCGTTTGCCAAGATACCACCAAACAGATTCCCCAGATATGCAACTTCACAATACCATGGTACGATATTCGTAAACATATTTCACATTACTTTTAACAATATCTCAACCAGATTTAATTTAAACAATAATCTGGAATAATCTCATGCTACACATTTAAATAATATAATCATACTTTTATAACACTCAAAAAATCATAAACCTCATAATATAATCATATATTCAAATTTAAAACAAACATATACTCAGATTAAAATTCAACATAATATCCATATAATTATATTCATTAATTTAATCAATTAATCATTGAAAATAACTAACATAATTTTATTCCCCTTACCTCACACCAGGGGTGATGCCTAGGATCCCCAAATCCAAAACCTGCTCCGATTATCTTGGAGAGAATCACCCCTAGAACCACGTGGTGGTTTATGATCGTTAGCTTGGCTAAAGATTGGGGAGAAATTGAAGAGAGAGAGAGAGAGTGGGTTTACCTTATCTGAGGAGTGGTGCCTATGTTGCTCCTACGACTAATCCACTCAAGTTAAAATTTTGGTGGCAGAGATAGGAACCTAGTGGTATTTTCCATTTTTCAATCAGCGCACATTTGACTGAAGAAATCGAGGAGAGAGGAAGAGAGTTTGAGGAGAGAGAAATGGAGAGAGGAGAGAGAGAGAGAGAGAGAGAGAGAGAGAGAGAGAGAGAGAGAGAGAGAGAGAGAGAGAGAGAGAGAGAAAGAGAGAGAAAGAGAGAGAGAGAGAGAGAGAGAGAGAGAGAGAGAGAGAGAGAGAGAGAGAGAGAGAGGCCCAAGTAATTTGCTGGGGGGACGGTTCCAGAAGAAGAAAAGAGATTGCAAGTGCAATCTAAGGTTTGATTGCATTTAATGCAATGAAATCTAAGCATATTGTATTAACATTATATATATATTCCAATAATTTTTTTTCATTCCAATGCTATTAATTTTATTTGTTTATTTAATTAACTAATTAAATCTTTTTTTTTTTTAACACTTCTATACATATTAATTTTCTAGGGCATTACAGGAAGATTTGAGTTTTATGGATTTCTTGGTTTTTCCAACTTCAAATGATCTTTCATTAACGGACATCTCATATATGAGAAGTGATCCAATGAGTTCATCTAAGGTTATAGCTTTTAGGTTTCTACCTTCAATTATAGTTGTGGCCTTGGGTTACCAAATTGGTGAATGTCCTCTAAGGATTTTCCTAATCATTTAGTAAGTTGGGCTGTTTTTTTTCCTAGTGCTTTTTGGGAGTTTATTGTATTGGTGAACCTAGTGTACATACTCGATATAGATTCTTTTGGGCCCATCCTAAAGGCTTATACTCATTGGTGAGCATGTCTATTCCACTATCCCTAACATCTACAGTTCCCTCATAGGTTACTTCTAGCTTTTCCCAGATTTCATGGGGAGTCTTGCAACCCATTATCCTATTAAAATCGTTTATGTCTAACACAAAATATAGGGCATTCATTGCCCCAGAGTTTATCTACATTTGTTTCATATCAACCTCCTTCATTTCGTTTTCTTCCTTATGAATTTTCTTATTTTTAGTGATCTTAGAAGGAACATAGTTTCCTTGAACTACAACTCTCCAAACCTTCCAATCCATAGTTTGTAAGAATATTCTCATTCTTTCTTTCTAGAAGGCAAAATTTACACTGCAAAAGATTGGGGGTCTAGTGGAGGATTGTCCTTCACCAAATGGGGACACACCTCGGTTGGCCATTGTGATTTTTGTGCAACTACCTATTAGGATATGTTACAACCTATGCTATGATACCAATTGAAAGTAATGGTGTAGTCCCAAGAGAGGGTTGAATTGGGTTGTTTAAAATTTTATTGCGCAGAAGCTTGGTTAATTTTAAAACTTAATTACCACTTGCCCTGACTGTTTCAATCACCACAAAAAACTAAGCAATGAATGGCTATACCAATCAGCAATCCTAAATATATAATCAAACCACAAGGTATATTATTTTTAGCAAATTTATATTGGCAACAAGATTATTAAACCATGCAAATATTATCCTTGTATTTGAATAATGAAATAATTAATATTAAACAATCTCTGCAAATTACAACAAGTATGAATTTTCAGCTACACGAGCTTTTAATCTCAAAGGATAGTTAAATCATTCAATATATTGACAAATCAACGTCAAAATTCATACCATTCCCAAATCAATTTTAATTCATTCACTGCAAATAAAACAATAGATATGTGCGAGAAATTAAAAAGATAAAGGAAAAGAAGAACACCAATATTTTTTACTAGGTTTGGTAGCCTACCTACATCCTTGCCTCAAGCAACGAGCTATGAGGATTTCCTTTCCTCCCTTTGTTCAATAGGTGGAGTTCCCTCTCTATCTTTTTAGTAGGTACAGACACCTCTCAAGCAAGAACACCGTCTTGCTTGTTCGATTCTATCCCCAAATAGAAAGTTTAAAAGCAATATAGTAGCAGATTTTCATCCAAGATAAAATATCCCCCAAAAGAGCGGATTTGTACAAGTATGAATCACAAATAAACTCTCAACAATAAGATGTAATGAATCTAAAGATAAATCTAGGTTTTCTAGACTAAGATACATGAAAACGAAGATCAAATAACTAGAAAATCAGTGTTAAAAATATGAACGGCACACAATAGCTTTAGAATCATGAAATCAATATGATTTTGTGCGACTAGGAATGATTTAGGTTGCCCTAACATGATTAGGGTTGCCTTTAAATAGTGGGTTTTGAAATCTGACCATTTGCCCAAAATTTGGAAAGAATATATTCTAAAAATAGTAAGAAATAACATTGTTTATAATTTAAACCATGAAACTTCAGTCACCCGAACTTATGCCTTGGTCGCCTAAACCATTTAAGAAATATGAATTTTAAACAAGTAGTAGCCTTTTAGTCACTAGAACTTACACTTTTTGGGCTTTTTCAATGGCAACACCAGTTCGGTCACCTGACCCAAGAGTATGGTCGCCCGAGCTAACTGATTCCAAACCAATTTGTTTAGTTTCTTGCGAAATTCAATGTTTTTTATTTCAAAACTCATTTGTATTCTCTTTGAAAAAATATTTAAACTTTGAAAATACTTTTTCGAGTTTTATAAATAGGTCTCTAAGTCCATATTATCCTATGAGCTTCATAAACACATTTAACATTAAGAATTACTTACATGAGACTTCCAATACATTACTGTGAATTTAGGTGTAATCCAAAGAGGGGGTGAATTGGGTATTTCAAAAATTTCTACGTCTTTAAGTTCTAATTTTAAAAAGCACAACTACACAAACACAAGTTTGGAGATACACATATTTTAGTATTACACCTAATAGATTCAATCAATGTATAACCCAAACAATCAGAATCATCCAATTAATTTCAAATGCAACAAATGTGAAATAAATAATCAAATGCAAGTAGAAATAAAAATAGATAAAGGAGAGAGATGCAAACTCATGATTTTTATGAGGTTCGGCCACACCAAGCCTACCTCCTCACCTTGGGCAAATGATAGGCTCGAAAAGGTTTGGGTCCTTAACTACCAAAAATAATATTTATAGAACCTAACTAGTCCCGAGTTCATTAGAAAGTGGGGAAAGTCAGGTGTCAATCCTCAAGGACTTAAAACGTAGTTATCAAACCATTTCCAAATTAATCTATTATAGCCTTGTGTAAAAGAAAAGTAAAAGATGATATTTTTCAGGGTATTTTCTATCAACTACTGGAAAGCATGTAAATGAAAGCATATAAATCTAACTTAACTCAACTCCAATAAATCAATGCTTAATCATGAATGACACCTGGGATGTTGTTTGCGTAATCTAAGTTCAGTGAGTTTACTGCATTAAACTAACCGAAACCCAGCAAAACAATCCAAGGGGTCGTTCGATGGCATAGATTAGTAAGGGTGCACCAACCGTTCGGAGTACAATCGGGAACCAGAGTATACTCTAACACAATGATCATAAGAACCTTTGTGGGAGACTATAGCCCAATACGTGTTCCTGACTAAAGCTGCAAAAGTGCCTGTCCTGTCAACCAGACATTCATCACAATCAAATGGTAAGGAAAAGCATTTAAATGAAAGCGGTAAAGAGAAAGCATGTAAAAAGATCAATCCTTTGTATTCAGTACGTCTATCACCAATGCTAGAAAGAACAAGAGAATGATCTTGTAATATACACAGAGATTACACAAACACTGTCGGTTGTCACAGGCCATTGGACACTTTATGCACACATCGAAACAGAAATTGAAATCTACTCTAACTAATCTACAATGGCCCTAAAAAACATCTTAAGTTTGCTACTAACCTAATAGAGGAAAAAGAGGAACCTATAGCTCATCTATAGGCTTTAGGGTTTACAAGGGTTGATTTTCAGTTTAGGAAAGTTTGCAGCAAATCGCGCACAGAAGATTGTTGCTGTTGACCAAGTCACTTCCATGCTTCCCGTATGTGCTCCTTGGTCGAGAGTTGCTGTTGACCAAGTCACTTCCATGCTTCCCGTATGTGCTCCCTGGTCGAGACTCGTGGGAAATCTGGAATTCGAGTCTTCAATGTATCCGATTGAGTTGCTCATCAAGGTCTTGCTGGTTGAAATGATGGTTGTGAATTGTAGGATCTTGAACTTCAGGAAATCTCAGAAACTCAACATAGTCTCCCCTCAAGGTCTCTTGGTCGACCACTTGGTCGATGCTCTTAGTACTTATTGACTTATGAGAGTTTAGTATCTCACCTCAGTCACCCTTGAGGATCACATTTTTGATCACTTGCTCAACCTTTGCAACATTTCAATCTCAGTCTAAATTTTGGAGTCTGCAATGGAAAACTAAGTCTCCCCTTGTGTTGTTGGTCGCACCACTTGGTCAGACAAAGGCTTCCTTTTCTCTAATGATATGAGGCTTTGGTAGTCCGGTTAAACGTTTGACTTTGAGCTTTGTGTACTTCAGATACTCCTTTAGTGTCTCGTATGCCTAACTCAGTTTTAACCTGTATTTCTTGAAAAGACCAATAAACCTTGCATAGCTTTGAACAATGATAACAATGAGTAAATAAATAATAAAGTGAGGATAAGCAAAGGTAAATGAGCATCTAAAATCATGCATTTTAAGGACTCATCACAACCTGAAGCTTACACTTTTCTAGTCCTCAAGCAAAGCAAAGACTACTAAAATTCTAAAATCCCATCTACTTCCTTTTCTGTGGGAAACATGGTTGCATTTTCCGAATGCAACGAGGCTTTAAACCCCTATGTTGATCCTAGTGGACAAGTTCTAGTCTCGTGAGGGATTCTAGGGTGATACCCATAAACACCAATTTCCATGAACAGTAAATGAAAACACATGCAACATAGTTATACCATTTTACGTACAGATCTATCACCTTATTACATGTAAGTTCCTTTATACATGACTCCATTATACACACACTCCGCAACAATTCAATCATGAAAGTCTCAGTAGTGCATGGCCATCTCAAGACAACTCATTAAAAATTAACCAATGATTATGATGCAAAGTTAATAGTGACATGTAAATTCATATGTGGATAGGCCACTTCACAAGGCATGTGTAAGGTGTATGATTTGCTTCACTTAGAGTGCCCTTGGACACCTACAAAATGGTCGTCTTAACTAAGCCTCACTAATTTATTCCCTCAAAATTCACTCAAGAAAAGGGTTCACTCTCATATGTAAGGAAAAGTGTCATGATCAAATGTCTCATATATTTGAAGAACTAACGCTAAGAATGTGGAGTGGACTAGTCTTGCAGAAAAGGAATCTAGCCTATATTGAGGTGTCGGGTCCTTCACCCTAACATCTTCTCACTTACTCACCACATTAAATAAAGACCACTTTAGATGGACTTATTCATAGACTACGTGTGAATACAACAAGTGCATTAGTCATCATAAGACTCTTCATACATGTAGAATTGTGATGTCGTGTCCTTACATTGACCTTTTTATATTTGTTTGGAGCAGGTATATATATATTTTTCATTTCTTCTGCTCATTCTTTTCATTTTCTTTCTTTTCATGACTAGCTAAGATAATCATTACACTCATATATTGTCTTCATATCTCCAATGGGAATGTAGCTCGAGCAGGAGTCCACGGAATAAGTTTGCCTCTAGAGGTGGCTTAATCTTCACATCTTGAGTAAGCTACAAGACCTTGGTTTCTATCTCCCCACTAGATGTCACCTCAAGGCTAGCAAATGCAAAAATAAAGACTAGTAGGGCAAAGGAAATCCAAAAAATAGAAGGAAAGTTGAGTTTTATAAACTCAGAATTTGACGTCAACAACTCAAGGAATGAACAAACAGCTCAACGGTACATTACAAGGTGTCATAGTCACCACAGTTGTCTTCTTAGTGCTCTCAAAGAACCCTAAATGCTGCAAATCACATGTAAGGGTGTTTTAGTCTTATGAAGAACCATATAAATACAAGAGTTTACACAACAGTATTAACCCAAACAAACCACTAGTCACTCCCCTTGGAGTAATACAAGTACATCGGCTATTTTATGTGAACTTTACACAACTAATTCACTACATTATTCGTGAGCATAATAAAATCATGTAACTAAGAAGCCTATGCATGTAACACTAGATTATATATGTGTATGTAGAGGGTATAACATAAGTTGACATGGCCTGGACAGATCAAGTTCATTGGGAAAATTTTCAAAATTTGTCATTTTTGTGCATGAAATCATGAAATATGCCATGCAGTGTGCTACCCCCTCACCCCTAACTTAGAACTTCAGTGTCCTCACTGAAGTATGGCAAGAAAGATAGAACTTAGGCATAGGAGAGGACAGTGCATGGGGACAATAATAACAATCAGTGTACCTGCATTAAATATAGATAGAATCCAAAAAACAGCATGCATGCAAAAATACACTGTAGCACAAAGGACAAGTAGCAGTCGAAAGCACCATGTATGTTTCATTGATATCAAAAGGGTGGTACAATGCATAGAGAATAGCAAGAGAACAGGTACTGTCCTTCCCAAAAGCAAGGTGATGCACATACTAGAGAGTTATAAAAAAGTAAGTAAACAAAAGTGTGCCAAAGAAGCACAGTACAAACCCCAATAACGAGTGACACAACCAAGTTTATTTTATTCAGAGTTAGTGTCAGAATCCGAGTCAAAGGGAAGTATCAGTGGTTTGGCCAATGCATCACGAGTTGGCTTCGTATCCTATAGGGACTGAAGCCGATTGGGGGAAAGTGGAGGTCATGATCGACATGGCTAGAGAACACGGAGTGGCAACGATTGGTCAGGCATGGCACTTGGGCGAAGAGACTAGTAAGATTAAAATGGGTAAGGCTGTGGTTGTACATCTAACATGGTCTCCTAAGGCCTCATGCTGGGGTTATCAATGACCTCTGAAGGAGGAACATATGGCATGGTAGGCTAAAATGTCTAGAATGGCAGTAAGTCGGGAAATTGAACCTCATAAAGTTTGGTGGAGGGATTTGGGGGTTGTGCAACAGATGAAGGCATTGCAGAATTTGGCGGACGTATTTTTGAGTCCTCAATTGGTGCCCATGGCATCCTCAGGGATTGCGCTAAACTGTAGGGCCGTGGAGCCAATCCCTTTTGTGATAGTTGGCGTAGCTGTCTTTGTGGTGCTCTTACCACATATGTAGCCTCACTTTGCACCCCTGAGTATAACTAACCTATCAATGAGGAGCCACGTCTTGGCAAGACGCAAAGTCGAAGTTGTTGAGCAAGAGGTTGGGACGAGGCTTGGGATGAGTCCAGAGAAGAGTTTGAGGATGAACCTTGCCCTGAGATAGGTGGAGAAGACATTGTGGCAAGTGAGTTTCTAGAATGGATGCCGGCAACAAAGTCGAAAAGGAAGTGAAAAACAAAAAAAAAATAGGATTTAAACGACTTTTGGTGTTCTTGACCAAGGTGCACCAAGCTCAGCACTGGTCACGGACAGGTTGATCCCTCTCAGTATTTTCAAATTTCAACAGAGTTCAAGGACTGGACCTAGTCACCAATATGTATGAAGGTTGCCTCTTTAGTCACACCCCGAACTTATCCTAAGACCTACTCTAAGGACTCTAAACCTTATTTAGTCTACTCTATACAACTTATGGACTCAAAAAAGAAAATAAAAATTATTGGGTTTTCTCTCGAAAGCACTAAGTTTACCGCTGATTACGCGACAAAATTGCGTAATTGGGCATATTAACCCGAGCTTTATAGGTTATATTTTTAATTAAATATCCAAAATTATCCAATATTTTAATAAATTTCCAAAATCATCATTCTTGAACTTTATTGCACTATTTATGAAGTTTTGGTAATTTTTTGTTGCAGAAAAAATCTCGAAAACCAAAACCGATACCTGTTCGTATTTTATGCATAACTTTTTCGTCCAAGCTCCGATCGAGACGATTCAAATTTTTGGAGAAAGAGAAAAGGATTATCTACAATTTTGTGTTTTGAGTTTTGCAAGAAACGGGATCCAGAAGAGTTAGATTGATGATGAACAGAGAACAAAAGAAAATGAGAAAAAAAATATAATAATTGGGTTATTGATGTGACCCGACCATGCATGGCTGGGTCGGGTTGTTCCACGCTGGATCATAGGGCACCCAGTTTCCCCTTTTTATTCCTCTTCTTCTTCCCCCTGCGCAGGTAGCCCGCGGGGCTCTCCTGCTTTCTCATCTCTTCTTCTTCTTCTTCTTCTCTTCTCTCTTATTTTGTTTCCCTGATCTGTCTCCCTTCTTCCCTGCTCTCTTCCCTTTCTCTTCCCCTGTTCTACCTCTCCTCCGGCCACAGCACCGCATAGCCAAGTCTCTAGCAGGCCAACCCGAGGCTTCTCCAACCTTCCTCTGCAATCCGAGCATACCAATACCAGTAGAGACCCGAGAGTCCACACAGCACAATAGCAGAGCAACAACCTTCTATGCCCGAGAACTCCCAAAATAGAGCAGCAACCTTCAGCAGTTCCTGAGCACTCCAACCAGTAGCTCTGTAACTCCATCCTCGGCAACAATTCCAGCCGAGAACCACAGCCCTTCCAGCAGACCCGAGAAGCCACCAATACACAGCCATGTGCCACCAAATACCAGCTCTTCTGCAGCCCGTACCAGCCTCTGCACAGCTCCACACAAGGAGAACTTCCGTAGCACAGCCACTCTGAAACCACAGCTTCTGCCACGGCTCTTTCTCTATTTTACTCTCTCTCTCTCTCTCTCTCTCTCTCTCTCTCTCTCTCTCTCTCTCTCTCTCTCTCTCTGCTTTCTCTTCTTTTATCTTTTCTTTTCTTCTCTTTTCTTTCTCTTTATTTTTAAATTACAATTGGATATTTATTTTTTATTTTTTTTGTTAAAGGTTGTGCTTTCCCTTTCTTCTTTGTCATGTTATTGCCTTAGTCATAAACAATGTTTCTTACTATAGGAGTTTATTGAAAAGAATTGAGTTTTGAGGATTGTTAAATTAATTTAGTTTCATTGCATTTTTAATTATCAAAGTTCATATTTTTATTGTGTTCATTACCGCTGATTGTTAGGATTTCGTTTGTGTTTTCGTGTGTGTTTGAATTTGATTGAGTTTCTATAGTGTGTTTTTAATTCCGTGTCCAAAGTTACCATCTTTAATTTACGTGTGTTTCGATGTTTCCTTCAGTAGACGTAGGGTTTCTATTCTTGTTTCTTTTATTTAGTGCGTGTTAGTTTAGAGTTTCAAATTACGTGTTATTTAATTTGTTAAAAGTAGAATTAACCACCCTTGAAATCCCGAATCTGAACCAAGTTCAGTGCAATTTAATTTTGATTAGAAGAACGTTAAATTTGAAATTAAAACGCATTCCCTGAGGAGACGATCTAGCCCTTGGGCTTAATATTACACGACAGAACTCCTATACTTGGGATAGCTTCCGAGCTGCTCATTTTTCAAGTGAGTCAAGTTTTTGGCACTGTTGCCGGGGAATGTCGTTCTTAGTCTCAAATTTAAGTTTTTCACATCATTTTTATTAGTTTTAAGAAAAAGAAAAAAAAAAGCAGAAAACAAAAACAGAAAAAAAAAATCGAGTTTTGAAAAATGGCTGCACCTGCACCGTGCACGATAATGGATTTTTTGCAGCTTGAATATACCACTGCATCCTCTTTCACTATTCTTCCTTATGACGAGCTTAATTTCATGATGCAGCGCAGGAGGACGTCACTGCTACTCGAGTTCTACGGGATGGAATTTGAGTGCCCTTATCAGCACCTAGCAGAGTTTGAGTTAACCTGCAACATGTTTTTCTCTTATGCTAGAGCTGACGAATCTACTAGTCTGAATTTATTTCTTACTACTTTGCAGGATAGGGCACTGATTTGGTTTCATTCTATGAGACCTTATTCTATCACTAATTGGGTTGATATGAAGTGTGAATTCCTGCATGCATTTTGTCCCTCACAGAAAACTCAATTTTTGCAGGAACAGATTCTTAAATTTTGTGCAGCAAGATGACGAGACATTTCAGGCTTGCTAGGAGCGATTCAAGGATCTACTAAGCACTTGTCCACATCACGGGTTCAACTCATGGAGGTTAGCTAATTGTTTTTATACTACTCTTACCCCTGATTGCAAGTGTTTTGTCCAGACTATGTCTAATGGAGAGCCCGTCAACGAGGATCCAGATCAGGTATTATCATTCTTTGATTACTTAGCTGACAATGTCCCACAGTGCAATACACGATACACTCAAACACCCATGACTGCACACCCTACCAGCACAATTAGTGGTGGAGATGTATACAAGCCACCAAACTGCCCAAACAACCATCCGCCTCAATATCGACCACAACAAATCTCTCCGAGCTGTATGTCGTCAGACCTTTTCGAGGATAGCATAACTCAGATGGCGAACATGCTCCAATAATTCATGCAAACTCAAGTCGATCATAATAATGAATTGCAGGATACCATTAATGCGATAAGCACGCAGTTGGACATCTTAGAAAATTAAAAATTGCCCGTGGAACCTCAGCCTAGTCCTCAAAAGTTTCAGCAGCCACATCAACAAATACACGATGTTTCTCTTGAGACAGCAGAGGCCACCACTACTTCGAGAAGCGAGAAAGAATTTCCCTAATCTGAGATGCTCATCGTCGAACAACCAGTTGTCCCAGCACTAGAAGTCATGGCTGAACCAAAAGAGGTCAAAGAAAAATCAGAGGAAACGGGGCCACAAGCGGAGCAGTTAGTTGATGAGGAGACTGAAACTCATACAGAGTACCAACCTGTGGTACCTCATACTCCGAGCTCAAAAACCATGGAACCGTCACCCCCACATGAATCAGATGTTAAGGAACCTAATATGGAGGCAGACTCTTGCAGTGGTATGATGATATGTACACCCGATAAAGAGGGTGATCAGTCTGGTGAGCATATAATTTTCAAAGAACCAGAAAAAACTTTTAATGTTAATGCTTTTGAAGAACTATAGGTAATTGCTCCAATAACTTCTCATCACACGTTAGTTCGTAAAGAAGCACATTTCCTAGACACAATGTTGAATAAAGACCCTTTCTTATCCACACACGAGGGTCGACCTGCACACAAATTGTTTGGTATTTTGACACGCATTAATTCATTTGAGGTTGATTTTCGTGCAGGTATGAAGACTGATCTACTGTGGCGGCTCAAATTTGGAGAACTGCCGGTGCAATTTATAAACCTACGGCCACCAGACGAAATTCCTCATGAGCCTCCGCCAAACAATCGTGATGTTTTTCTTTTCCTTATTTTCCTTTTATTTTATCGTATTTTATTTTTAATTAGTTTTTAGGTCTATTTTCTCGTAGTTCAATCTTTGTTTTCCATTATTTCGCCACTCAGGTACGCCTTACTTTTGCCGTACATAGTATTTTCTACCTATGCTTTCACATTGAGTACAATGTTCCACTTTAGTTAGGGGGGATGCGCATTCGCATGTGACACTGTGCATGTACACGTACTAGGTTTAAAAAAAAAAAAAAAAACCAAAAAGAAAGAGAGAAAGAAAGAGGAGCACTGAGGAATTACATTGCATTATGTCATGCTTAACACTGACTCATACCTTTCGCATACTTGCGTATAACTTCAGAATAACACACTTGAGTCAATCATGCGTAGTTTCTCTTTATATGACTTTATGACTCTATGAAGAACTGATTGGTAGTACACTCGTGTTAATTTGGCTATATAATTTCCTGTATCTACATGCATCTCACGAGGCTAAATAAACACATCCACGTGATTCATTGCACTTAGGGTTTCCTTGTGAGCGCTGAGAGAATACCCGTGGTGACTATGACACCTTTGTGAGATATCCTTGAGCTATTTATCGTCCTTTTGAGCCTTAATATCAAATCAGAGTTCATGGAACTCAATTCCCTTTTTTTGGATGATTCCTTTGTACACTAGTCTTTATTTTTGATTTGCTAACCTAGAGGTGACACCTAGTGGGGAGATAGAAACCTAAGTCTTGTAGCCTACTCAAAATATGAAGGCTGAGCCACCCCTAGAGATAGACTTAATTCATGAAATCCTATTCGAACTCAATTCCCATTGATGGTATGAAGATTACAAAAGAAGTGTTATGATTGTCTTAATTGATCAAGAAAAGACAAAAAATGAAGAATGAGCAAAAGAAGGAATAAGAAGCAATACACATGCGCATGAAATGAAATGCCAGTGCCGGTCCACGTACATATCACAAAAAGTCAAGGACACGACACATGTTTTTCCACGTATGAAGATTCTTGAACCGGTTAATGCCTCAGATGTATTCACGACAAGTTTTTGAATGAGTTGATCTAGGGTGGTCTCAGTTGGATATGGTGAGTAGGTGAGAAGATGTTAGGGTGAAGGACCCGACACCTTATAGATAGGCTAGATCCTTTCCAGACTAGTCCACTCCATATACTTATCGTTGTTCCTTTTAATATGTGGGATGTTTGATCGCGACACTCCTCCTCACATATGATGAATGAACCCATTTTCTTTGAGTGTTTTTGAGTGTATACCAGTTAGGCCGAGTCAAAGCAATCATTCTGTAGGTGTCTACTGGTATCCTAGGTGTGCTGAGTCACACACATCACACACACCTCGAGAGTTTACCTGTTTATACTCGAACTTATATGATTACATTAACTCTGAATGTGCCATTGATTAACTTCATGTGAGTATACTTCTCTTAAATGACATATAAACGGTGAAACTTGCATGAGTGACGTGCTTTGGAGAATATGCATTGAATATGAACGAGCCGGTGTGAAATTTAGTTATGTTTGTATGTGAAGTGGTATAGTTATGTCACATGTGCATTGATTTCATGATCACCGGAGTATGTAGTTGTAGATACCACCCTGAGATTCATTCACGTCATTTGCTAGAGACTAGCAAAACGTTAGTTGGGGGGTCTGATTACGCGTCAAAATTGCGTAATTTGGCAACTTAACCCGGGTTTTACAGGTTATATTTTTAATTAAATGTCCAAAATTGTCTAATATTTTAATAAAGTGCCAAAATAATCATTCTTGAACTTTATTGTACTATTTATGACGTTTTGGTAATTTTTTATTGCAAGAAAAATCTCGGAAACCAAAACAAATACCTGTTTGTATTTCATGCATAACTTTTCGATCTCAGCTCCAATCAAGACTATTCAAATTTTTGGAGAAAGAGGAAAGGATTATCTACAACTTTTGTGTTTTGAGTTTTGTGAGAAACGGCCTCTAGAAGAATCAAATTGGCAATGAACAGTGAACAAAAGAAAATGAGAAAAAAAATATAATAATTGGGTTATTGATGTGACCCGACCATGCATGGCCGGGTCGGGTTGTTTCACGCTGGGTCCTACGGCACCCAATTTCCCCTTTTTATTCCCCTGCTTCTTCCCCCTGCGCAGGCAGCCCTCGAGGCTCCCCTGCTTTCTCTTCTCTTCTTCTTCTCTTCTCTCTTATTTTGTTTCCCTGATCTGTCTCCCTTCTTCCCTGCTCTTTCCCTTTCTCTTCCTTATTTTTTTCTCCTGCACTCTTTTCTCTCATATCCTTGTCTCCCTTTCCCCTTACTCTCTTCCCTTTCTCTTCCCCTCTTCTACCTCTCCTCCGGCCACAGCACCGCACAGCCAAGTCTCCAGCAGGCCAACCTGAGGCTTCTCTAGCCTTCCTCTACAATCTGAGCATACCAATAACAGCAGAGAACTGAGAGTCCACACAGCACAATAGCAGAGTAGCAACCTTCTGCACCTGAGAATTCCCAAAACAGAGTTGCAACCTTCAGTAGTTCCCGAGCACTCCAACCAGCAGCTCTGTAACTCCATCCTCGGCAACAATTCCAACTGAGAACCACAACCCTTCCAGCAGACTTGAGAAACCACCAATACACAGCCATGTGCCACCAAATACCAGCTCTTCTGCAGCACGTACCAGCCTCTGCACAGCTCCACCCAAGGAGAACTTCCATAGCACAGCCACTTCGAGACCATAGCTTCTGCCACGGCTCTTTCTCTGTTTTACTCTCTCTCTCTCTCTCTCTCTCTCTCTCTCTCTGGTTTCTCTTCTTTTATCTTTTCTTTTCTTCTCTTTTCTTTCTCTTTATTTTTAAATTACAATTGGATATTTTATTTTTTATTTTTTTTGTTAAAGGTTGTGCTTTCCCTTTCTTCTTTGTCATGTCATTGCCTTAGTCATAAACAATGTTTCTTACTATAGGAGTTTATTGAAAAGAATTGAGTTTTGAGGATTGTTAAATTAATTTAGTTCCACTGCATTTTTAATTATCAAAGTTCATATTTTTATTGTGTTCATTACCACTGATTGTTAGGATTTCGTTTGTGTTTTGGTGTGTGTTTGAATTTGATTGAGTTTTTATAGTGTGTTTTTAATTCCGTGTCAAAAGTTACCTTCTTTAATTTACGTGTGTTTCGATGTTTCCTTAAGTAGACGTAGGGTTTCTATTCTTGTTTCTTTTATTTAGTGTGTGTTAGTTTAGAGTTTTAAATTACGTGTTATTTAATTTGTTAAAAGTAGAATTAACCACCCTTGAAATCTCGAATCTGAACCAAGTTCAGTGCAATTTAATTTTGATTGGAAGAACGTTAAATTTGAAATTAAAACGCATTCCCTGAGGAGGCGATCTAGGCCTTGGGCTTAATATTACACGATAGAACTCCTATACTTGGGATAGCTTCCGAGCTGCTCATTTTCCTGCTCCATTTCCTTATCATACCTTAGCTGGCTTACCCTCAACTTTGCCTCTAAATCGAGATCCAAGTCATGCATTTTTCTTTGTAGTTCGTAAGAGTCCTTTGGGCTAGATGAAGAGGAAATCTTGGGCTGCGATGTCTCTTCCAATGGATCCCTCCACATACTTGAGGGAACCTTTTTCCTAACAACTTTATCAATCAGGCCTTCATCCACAGCTTGGACGAATCAAAGTGCACGTCGAGGAGTATGAAATATGTTCAGCCGAAGTTGCCTAAGGCCCTAGGAGATGTCCATAATCCCTATCCAGCACTGAATGCTTGCATTAGTTATAGCCAAGAATGATCATCCTGAAAGGATAGGAATTGGATTCGTGGATGGTTCCATATCTAAGATGATGAAATCGACAGGGTAGTGGAACTCTTCCACCTTAACCACAACATCCTCCACTATACCCCAGGGTTTCTTTATGGAACGATTAGCGAGATATAATGTGGTCAGGGTGGGCTACAATTCTCTTAGGTTAACGCTTGCCCCTAAATCTAAAAAAACCCCCATCAATGGTGGAACCACAAATCACACATGAAATAGTGGGTGATCCGAGGTCTTTCAGTTTAGGAACAAGGTGTCCCAATATCATTAAACTTATGTGTTCGGCCTATTGTACTAGTTCATCCATTTGCACCCTCGACTCGTATTCTTGTAAGTCCTTAAGGAACTTAATATACGCAGGTGATTGCTTGATATTGTTTAGGATAGGCTTGTCAATCTTTTTTTGTTTAAATATGTCCCAGATAGACTCAGTGAAAACCTCATTCCTTAACAACAAGGTTACACGAGGAGTTGACGAGGTCAGTACTGGAGAAGCATGAAATGTCAAATGAGGGGCATAGTGAGGCTTGGCTTCTCTGGTAGCAGGTGTGGGAGTAGAGGGTTTATATATGAACCTAAAGGAAGATAGGGTATAGGAATCAATGTTCGGTATTTCCCTCTTCTCCTACTCATATTTTCCCTCACTTATCTACTCTTTGGCTTTATTTTCTATCATCCCATCACTCTTAATAGTGGATACCACCTGGGCCTGCTTATGATACACCCACGGACCAATATCTGGTTCACATTCTACCCCACATTGTCCCTTGGGATTCACTAAGGGCTGACTTGGCAACTTGCCCTCATCTCTCTGACTCAAGGTTGTAGCTAGTTGCCCCACAATGGCTTCTAACTTCGTGATGGATTGGGAGTGAGAGTGAAGGAGTTTCCAATCCACTTGGTGATTAGCCTCAATATTCTTAAGGGTTTTTAGCACCATCTTTTGAAATGTATCGTACTTAGGTTTAGGGGGAGGTGGTTGCTGAAATGATGAAGATATAGGGGCAGAGTCAGGACGACTTTGGAAATTTTGATATGGTCATGGAGGCAGAGTATTAGGGTTTTAATAAGGTCTTTGGGGTTGAGAGCCCGAGGCCTGTCGACACCCTATTTTTTGCCCTAACCAAATAGAACAAGGGGTCCCCTCTTATTTTTTTCATTATTATTATTATTACCTTATTATTATTATTATTATTATTATTATTATTATTTTATTATTATTATTATTATTATTATTATTATTATTATTATTATTATCTTTAATTGTAAATATAATTATTATAATTACTATTTTACTATTATCATTTTTAGTATTATTCTTATTATTACCACCACCATTATTATTATTATTATTATTATTATTATTATTATTATTATTATTATTGTTTTCATTATTATTTTCATTATTATTATTATTATTATTATTATTATTTTATTGTTACTTTATTATTACTATTTTCATTATTCTTATTATTACTATAATTATTTTTTGCTATTTCCATCTTTATTAGTATTATCATTATTTTCAAACTTAATTATTATTATTATTATTATTATTATTATTATTATTATTATTCTTGTTGTTGTTGTTATTATTATTATTAATATATTATTATTATTACCATATTAGTATTATTAGTATTCCCATATATTTTATTACCATAAAGGTATAAATAAGAAAAATAAAAAAACCAAAAAAGAAAAGGAGAGGAGCTAGGTTTTCCAAATTTTTTTATAAATGGAGAGGGACTCGCAGAAGAGAGCCGAGGGGGCGTAGCACAGCCAAAGAAAAAATAAAAAAAGCGTCCGCTGTGCTTCTTCTTCTTCTTCAATCCCAGCAACGTCCACTCAACCATCCTTCATTGCCTGCTGCCACACGACACAGAGCCCAGTATCACCATCATCGTTGCCCCCTGCCCTCCATTGTAGCAGCACCTCCTCTGCAACTCCGGCCAGGCTACACCAGCACCCAACTCTGGCCTCCTCTCATCGTCGCCGAACATCCCATGGACCAGCCTATCTTCAACGACACTTTCTCACAGTGGCGGTCCCTTGCTCCGACGCACACGGAAACCACCACTGTCGCCGTCGCTCCCTTTCCCTTGTCGTCAACAGTTTCAGCAAACACCATCAACAACACAGAAGTCGTGACCTCCAGTTTCAGGCCACTCCAGCTACTCCGGCGACACCCTATCCTCTCCCCCTTTCTCTTTTCTCTTCTCTTATCTCCTTTCTCCCCTCCTTTCTTCCCTAATTTCCCCTCTTGTTCTCTGTTCAGGTCGTCCTGCAACACCGACAAGTCCGACGTCTCCTCATGCCCAGCTCCGACCATCTTCCGCAGTGGAATTCCAGCAATCCGGCCACAGCTTCGTCCGGCCACCACCTTACTACTGTCGCCCTCACCAGTTCCGGCAATCACCCAACTCCGGCAGTACCCACGGTGACCCCCATGCATGTATCACGCACGCACACTTTGAACACACGCACGCTGTCCCTGTTCCCTGCACACACAGCACCCACACATGTATGTCTTTTGTTTTATACATATTTAAAGATTTTTATTTATTTATTTATTATTTTATTCATGCTCATATTGTATGTTAATTTTGTTCTAATTGTATCATCATTGTCTTTATATTTTTGTCATCATTTTGTTATTAATGTGACTAAAATTATAGGATTGTTATTATATTTTTTGTATAGATTAACTATTATTGTTGAAAGAAGTATATTGTTGATTTATTTTAATATTAACTTCCCCTGTTTAGGTTTTGTTGTATTTGTTTGTTAATATTCCTAATATAGGTAATCATATTTATGTTAAAATCTAATGTTCATGTTTAATCATAGTTATATCATATCATTAGTATTTTAGAATTTTAATCACATTGTGTAGCATGTTAGGACTTTAGTAGATTAGAATTTTAGTTGTATTATATATAGCATCTTAGAATTATAATCGTATATGTGTTTAGTATTCTAGAATTTTAGCTATATTATATATTTAGTATCTTAGTATTTTTGGTAATATCGTGTATTTAGTATATTAGAACTTTAATTACAGTATATATGGTAAGTTAATATAGTATTGTTTATTATGGTATTTTTTCATAGTATATATGGTACTAGAGTATTTTATTATTACTATTGATATTCTTAACATTTTAATATATATAGAGGGCTACTTATTATGGCATCTTTTGTATATTAGCATGAATAACTGATTGGCGGTATCTCTTAGTATTTTAATATATAGGAGACTATTTATTATGGTATTTTTAGTGTATTAGCATATATATAACTTATTGGGATATTTTGAGTATTCTAATATATAGGGTATTACTTTTTGTAGCATCTTAATATATATGGTATTTTATTACCTATTTTAACATTTGGAATATTTTAGTAGTTGCTGATTATCCTATTATCATATATTAAAACCTCCCATACTAGTACTTTCCTACTAAAAAATTCTATACGATTTTCAAAATATGGGAGTGTATTTTATTAAATATTTTTTATTTTTATCCCTATAATTTTACCGCTGGGGTATGAGCCTTCGGGCTTCACGTACCTTAAGCTCTAAGGGAATATATATGTATATATTATATTTATTTATTTATTTATTTTTCATGTGTATTTATAAACTCATAAAATGAGTAACTTAAAGACTTTTTAAATTAACTTAGGGATAATTTTAAATTAATTAGGTACCGTTCGTAAGAACGGAGGCGTAGGGGGTGCTCGTACCTTCCCCTCACGTAACCGAACTCTCGACCCCAGCTCTGGTAACGTAGACCCATTCTACCCCTAACGGGGTAGTAATCATGTGTTTTAACCACATTAAAAGGTTAGTAGCGACTCCACATTCTCTATTTTTCCTTAAAAATTAAAAATGATTTTTGTTTCGCCACCTGGGGCACACGCACTCCGAGACGTTGCGACAGTGGCCTCCAAGAGAAGTTGGGGTGTTGTTTCCACCCATAATCGTATGTGTTGGAATAGGGGTCATAAAATGGCCTATCATACCAATTATGAGTGGCCTTCACTTCTTCCTATACAAGATCAGGTTGGCATAATGCATGTGGACAACTATAAAAAAAAGTGGGAAGGGTCAGAGCAGATTGCACACATTTCTACACATGCTGCAAGCTGCGGGTTCTGTTCTAAGGACAATACCTAATCTATCTTATGGGCGATGGTGTGTAGGGTTGGTGCTAGGTTGTGGCCTGCAGCCAACTCATAAACTCCCCTTAGGTTTGGAAGTGGATGGATATGGGGTTCTACAAGTAGCAACCATGTCCTGCTGAGAATTCTCAACTAGATTCTAAAAAAAAAACTCAAGCCTTATTCTCATGTTTGGTGAGGAAAGTACCTCCACACAATGCATCAACCATCAACCTATCTCTCTTATCTAATCTTTCATAGAAATTTTGAACTAATTGCCTTTTTGGGACCAAATGATATGGACATTTACGAAGTAAGTCCCTAAAAGACTCCCAGGTCTCAATAAAAAATTCCCCATCCATCTATGAGAAGCTCGTGATGGCTCTCCGAAGCTGGTTCGTCTTCCCAGTTGGGAATTACTTTTTCATGAATCCATGTTGCATGGTGGCCCAGTTGGCCATCGAGTTCGGTTCCAAGGACATTAACCAACATTTGGCCTTATCCTTCAAAGAGAACAAAAAGAGCCTACGACAGAGATCGTCATCACTAAAATTAGGTATATAGATGGTGGAGCATCTAGATTTTGGTAAGCATTTTCTTTAGAATTCCCATGAAAGGTGGGTAGTATCGAGATGATAGAAGTATTAATCTCAAATTATGCCGCTTGAACATCTAGGAATTGGATGCAATACGGCGAGGTGTATGCATCAGGAACAAAGTAGTCCCAAAGGGGCCGAAGGGGTTGCTCCTCTACCATAGGTAGGCAAGGAGCTTGGAGTTCTAGGATTTGTTCAGTGGGAATCGGTGGTCGTTCAGCCATGAGTTTCAATTCAGATGACTCAGAAATCTCAAGATTAGAGGTAGGTTTCGTAGAGGATCTACCGGATTTCTTAATATCGGGGTCTAGGGGCACTATTTCAGGATCCAAAGAGCACAAAACAAACATACACACTTGATGCATGTAGATTTGAGACTTCAAATTCAGAAAACAAAAATAAA
Organism: Malania oleifera; assembly: GCF_029873635.1. Taxonomy (NCBI): domain Eukaryota; kingdom Viridiplantae; phylum Streptophyta; class Magnoliopsida; order Santalales; family Ximeniaceae; genus Malania; species Malania oleifera. Next base: position 63,678,902 of record NC_080426.1, read on the forward strand.
AAGAAAGAAAATAAAAAATAAAGCAACAATATCCTTAAATGGAAGTTGGCTTATAATCATAACTAAGTCCCTGGCAACGACGCCAAGTAGGCTTGCCAAGGCTTGGGTCCTTAACTACCAAAAATAATATTTATAGAACCTAACTAATCCCAAGTTCAATAAAAAGTAGGGAAAGTCAGGTGTCGATCTTCAGGGACTTAAAGCACAGTTATTAAACCACTTTCAAATCGATCTATTGTAGCCTTGTGTAAAATAAAAGTAAAAGATGATATTTTTTTAGGGTATTTTCTATCAACTACTCGAAAGCATGTAAATGAAACCATATAAATCTAACTTAACTCTACTCCTACAAAGCAATGCTTAATCATGAATTACACCTTATATGTTGTTTATGTAATCGAAGTTCAATGAGTTTTCTACATTAAACTAACCGAAACCTAGCTAAACAATCCAAGGAGCCATTCGACGGCACAAAGTAGCAAAGGTGCACCAACCGTTTAGAGCACGGTCGAGAACCGGAATATACTCTATCACAATGATCACGAGAACCTCTGTGGGAGACTGTAGCCCAATATATGTACTTGACTAAAGCTATAGAAGTGCTTATCTTTTCCACCAGACATTCATCACAATCAAGCGGTAAAAGAAAACATTTAAATGAAAGTGGTAAGGAGAAAACATGTAAAAAGATCAATCCTTTGTATTTAGTATGCCTATCACCAATGCTAGAAGGAACAAAAGAATGATCATGTAATATACACGGAGATTACACAAACACCACTGGTTGTCACAGGCCGTCGGACACTTCGTGCACACACCAAAATAGAAATTGAAATCCACTCTAACTAATCTACAATGGCTCTCAATGACATCTTAAGTCTGTCACTAACCTAAGAGAGGCCAAAGAGGAAACTAGAGCTCATCTTCGAAGTGATTATTTATAGGCTCTAAGGTTTACAAGGTTTGATTTTCAGTTTAGGAAAGTTTACAGCAAATCTTGCGTAGAAGATCGTCTTTGTCGACCAAGTCACTCCAATGCTTCCCTTGTGCGCGCCCTAGTCGAGACTTGTAGGAAATCAGGAATTCAAGTCTTCGATGTCTTTAATTGAGTCACCTGTCAGGGTATTTTTGGTCGAATTGATGGTTGAGAATTGTAGGGTCTCAAACTTTAGGAAATCTCATGAACTCAATGTAGTTACCCCTCAAGGTCTCTTGGTCAACCACTTGGTCGATGCTCTCAGTACTTCTTGACTTGGAAGATTTAAGTATCTTGCCCTAGTAGCCCTTGAGGATCACATGGTCGATCACTTGGTCAACCCTTGCAGCATTTTCGATCTTAGTCTAAATTTCAGAGTCTGAAGTGGAAGACTAAGTCGCCCCTTGTGTTGCTGATCACACCACTTGGTCAGACAAATACTTCCTTTTCTCTGATGATTTGAGGCTTTGGGAGTTTGGTTAAATGTTTGACTTTGAGCTTTGTTTACTTTAGATACTCCTTTAGTGTCTCATATGCCTAACTCCTTGGTTTTAACCTGTATTTTCTAAAAAGACCAACAAACCTTGCATAACTCCGAAAAATGATAACAATGAGTAAATAAATAATAAAGTAAGGATAAGCAAAGTAAATGAGGGTCTAAAATCATGCATTTTAGGGACTCATCAACAAACTACCCAAGGATACCACTATACTCCTCCTTAACTTGGGACAGAGCTACCGGTTACAATCTGCTGCTTACTTGAGCCGTAGCTACCTCCCTACACTCTGCTACTTACAAGAGGCGTAACTTCCTCCTCTCAGCTCACAACCTAAATTGTCAATACAAGTGATGACAAATAATTTTGAATACACTCAAATGCTTCTCAATAAGCTATTGAGTATAATGAAACCTAAACACTCTTACAAGATATAACTTCAAGCTCAAGAAAGAATATGTGTTTTTCTCAATTAGGTGTTTATAATAAAAAAAAATATATGATCTTTATATGAAGAATATATACATATAACAAGTTGCTTCAAATATCTAAACCCTATTCAATATTTCTCCAAAAATGGTTTATTAAAAATATATGTGTTGGAGATTCCAGGGTTTGCTTTCAAATAGGTTTTGCAAAGATAAGAGAATATGAAATCTTTGAATAAAAATATGAAAGTGAACACTTCAAATATTCAAGCCCTAGTATAAACTTTTTCCCAAAATATTTCTCAAACAATGGATATATGGAAAACTAGGGTTTTTGCTCCCAATAAATATTTCAAAGAGAATGAGTAGGAGAGTAGAAAAATAAGATTTGAATGCCTAAAACAAAAATTTATTCACCAAACCTCAAGATCAATATAACTTTGCAAGATGATGTGAGTGGAAGCTCTTGGATCATGAAGATAGAAGAAAAGAATGCCCAAGAATGATTTTGAGTGTAAGAGAATGTAGGCAAGAGGTGTAAAATAAGTTTCTAGGGTTGATATTTAAATGCACTTTCTGCATCTAAACATTTTCTGCATGTTGTATCATTAAAAATAATTTTATTAAATAAAACTACTGACCATTGAGCGCTGGAGCATCTGGTTTGCCCGATAGACTTGTCAACGAGTGGACACACTAGTCGACAAGTGTCCTTCACTCACTCGTCGATGAGACTAGGGGATTAGTTGATGAGTGGCTTGTTTGAGAAAATTAGGGTCATGGTATTTTCTCGTCGACAAGGCAAGAGAACTAGTTGATGAGTGCCTTGTCTTTCACTCCAATTAACCTTTTAAAATGCAGATCCAACCTAGGTCAAGTGTATGTGTATATTTCATGAAAAACATGCATGCTATGGTCAATCTATTGGTTATTTTGAGCTTCCTATCTTATCTTATAAGACATGTAAATACAAACAAGACTAAATACAAATTATAACTAAAAGGCTGAGTTTTCTTCATCCTGTTGCTCTTGTACTTCCATGGACTAAACCAAACCATATACGCTTCAAGTTTCTCATGGCTTCCATAGCATCCTTACCATCCGTGCGTGATCCTTGCCATCTGTGCATGCTAAGTCTTGATCCTATTCAAAATCTCAATGCACAAGTAAGATACTAAATGATTTTTCATTATCAAAACAAGATTGAACTCATAAAGTCAACAATTACACATCAAATAAAAATTAAGTCCTTGTGTCATGAAGCTTTAACTTCATCCAAGATAGAGCCAATCTTCATGATTTTTAATCTTTAAATAAAATCCATTATGCTATCATTTTTCTTGTAAGATATAAAACCCGCAACCTCACTTGAAGCACAATTAAAATCCTTTGTTTGTGATCATCAAAACCATTAGGCCAACAATTGTTTCTCTCCACAACTAGCTTTCATTTTATAGGGTTTCTAGTGGTAGTTTAATTTTGTAAATTGATCTGAATGAACCTTTTATTGGGGAAGGGATTCATTACATTTCCACAATGCCTTATATTAATGGGAAGATTGCTTTTCCTATATGGGCTATAATAAATTATATATGTTTCTGAATTGGAATGCCCTTTAGGTCTCTTCCCAATTCACTAAATAAGAATCAATTTTCACTCACCAAATGCACCCTTACTTTTGGGCATCAAGAAATTTTAAGCTTTGGGAGCAGATTTTTCATGATTTGTCCTCTTAGAGCTTAATTTATTTTACTAAATTTCGCTAAGTGGACCTATCTAGCTTATTTGATTTACTAGACTTAATTGTTTTGTTAAAGTACCAAATCAGGGTGATTTACTCTTTTTGGCTATTCTACTAGGGCTAGAAGTTCGATCATTGCAACCAAGATGGCATGTTCTCTTTGACGATTTTGCTAAGGCTAGTATCCTTATGTAACACAACTTGTTAATATAGTTCATGTAAAAAATTAAAAATTTTACACATAAAATTACCAGTTAAGCACAACATTGGCGGCATTCCAAATCCTGATTATGAAGAGAAATTAAAGGGCAAAATAATTATATATGAATAAAAAATACTAGCAAAAAATCAAAAGCTTAGGGAATAAATAAAAACCCAAAAATATTCAAGGGTATTAGAGGCATATATCTTAATGCAGATGAGGAAACATAGGGTTTGCGAAGGTCTACGAAGACGAAAAAGGGAGGAAATGAGGAAATCACCTTTCGGCTAGAGAAGTGGAATGATTGAGACAAGATGTTGGGGCAGTGGCATAGGAGGCGGGGAGTGGCGGCGGGCAACACTCCGATTATTCACACATGGCAACGGAAGGAAGACCATGAGGAATAGGAAGATTTGGGGATATGTTCAGGATTTTGGCAAGAAAGGAATAGAATGGGGACATTTGTGGAAAAGTAATAGTGATGATTCCAAACCATCACTGATACATTAAATAGTTCATCATTGAAGAGAGAGAGTGGGTTTACCTCATCCAGAAGTAGTGTCTATGACGCTTCTGCGATAAATCCACTTTAGTTAAAATGTCAGTGGCAGAAATTGGAACCAAGTGGTATTTTTCATTTTCAATCGGCGCACATTTGGCTGAGGAAATCGAGGAAAGAGGAAGAGAGTTTGAGGAGAGAGAGAGAGAGAGAGAGAGAGAGAGAGAGAGAGAGAGAGAGAGAGAGAGAGAGAGAGAGAGAGAGAGAGAGGAGAGAGGTCTGAGTAATTCACTGTGGGCAGTTCTAGAAGAAGAAAAGAGATTGCAATTGCAATCTAAAGTTTGATTACATTTAATGCAATCAATTCTAACCATATTATATTAACATTATATACATACATACATATATATATTTATATGTATATATTCCAATAAGGTTTTCTTTCATTCTAATACTACTCTTTTTATTTGTTTATTTAATGATCTAATTAAATCCTTTTTTTTTTTTTTTTACTCTTCCATGCATATTAATTTTCTGAGGCGTTACATTCTCCCCTCCTTATAGGAATTTTGTTCTTGAAATTCAATAATTATGACCTTGAACGACATCAATCATGAATCCCACAAACTTAAGCTAACTTATGAATAATCCTATCTTCCCGTTCCTATTCTCCTACTAACTCATCCTATGCTCTGGTAACATCATTCTTAGAGTCTACATAATCTATATCCTAAGCTCTGATACCATAATGTAATGCTCCGAACACGTAACTAAGGTCTGGAGTGTTATTTAAAATAAATCTCTGATACCATATAACAAAACAGTGGAAGATCTCCACAACAATTATCAAAGCACTAAAAATTAACCTTTGTTGCAATAAAAATCCTAATACAACAATACGATTCTAAAGTCATCAAAAACATAAATAAAATACTTAACAATTCTAAACTAGACATTCAATCCCACCCACGCTTCCATGGCGCACTTTGATTACTGTCATACTCCTCATGGTATCTAAAAAATGTTAAATATGGATATGGTGAGAAACCTCTCAATAAGGATGTAGCAAATTATTATCAGTGTGGGGCAAATGAGTTTCTATGTATCACATATAAATAACACACAATACTTGTAGCATATAAATAACTTTCTATACTATGCTTCATGCTTACATAATACAGCATTATATCATTCGATAACTACATCTGGTGTGTATCCAGGCACTCACTGGCATTGAAGCACCTTCTACTCCCTACCCTAATTCAGCAAGCCCTCACACTACTCCAAGGATCAGGGTCCCATAATCAAGACCGCATCCCCATTTTCCTAGATACCACCAAATAGATTCCCCATATATGCAACTTCACAATACCATGGTACCATATTCATAAACATATTTCAAATTACTTTTAACAATATATCAACCAGGTTTAATTTAAACAATAATCTCGAATAATCTCATGCTACACATTTAAATAATATAATCATACTTTAATAACACTCAAAAAATAATAAACCTCATAATATAATCATATATTCAAATTTAAAACCAACATATACTCAGATTAAAAATGAACATAATATCCATATAATTATATTCTTTAATTTAATCAATTAATCATTGAAAACAGTTGACATAATTTTATTCCCTTTACCTCACCCCAGGAGTGACGCCTAGAATCCCTAAATCCAAAACCTGCTCTGATTATCTTGGAGAGAATCACCCCTAGAGCCACGTGGTGGTTTATCATCATTAGTTTGGCTAAAGATTGGGGAGCAATTGAAAAGAGAGAGAGTGGGTTTACCTTATCCGAGGAGTGGTGCCTACGATGCTCCTATGACTAATCCACTCAGGATAAAGTGTTGGTGGCAAAGATAGGAACCCAGTGGTATTTTTCATTTTTCGATCAGCGCACAATTGGCTAAGGAAATTGGGGAGAGAGAAATGGAGAGAGAGAGAGAGAGAGAGGCTCAAGTAATTCTCTGGGGGGGGACAGTTCTAGAAGAAGAAAAGAGATTGCAATTGCAATCTAAGGTTTGATTGCATTTAATGCAATCAAATCTAACCATATTATATTAACATTATATATATAGTCGAATAACTTTTTTTTTTTTTTTCATTCTAATGCTATTCATTTTATTTGTTTATTTAATTAACTAATTAAATATTATTTTTTTTACACTTCTATACATATTAATTTTCTGGGGTGTTACAGCAAGCTTTGACTTTTATGGATTTCTTGGTTTTTCCAACTTCAAATGATCTTTCATTAATGGACATCTCATATACGAGAAGTGACCCAATGAGTTCATCTAATGCTATAGCTTTTAGGTTTCTACCTTCAATTATAGTTGTGGCCTTGGGTTACCAAATAGGTGAAAGTCCTCTAAGGATTTTCCTAATCATTTCGTATGTTGGGTAGTTTTTTTTTCCAAGTGCATTTAGGGAGTTTATTATATGGGTGAACCTAGTGTAGATACTCGATATAGATTCTTCTGGGCACATCCTAAAGGCTTATACTCATTGGTGAGCATGTCTATTCCGCTATCCCTAACATCTACACTTCCCTTATTAGTTACTTTTAGTTTTTCCCAGATTTCCTAGGCAGTCTTGCAACCCGTTATCCTATTAAAATCGTTTGCGTCTAAAGCAAAATATAGGGCATTCATTGCACTAGAGTTTATCTACGTTTGTTTCATATCAACCTCATTCATTTCATTTTCTTCCTTAAGAATTTGCTTATTTTTAGTGCTCTTAGAAGGAACATAGTTTCCTTGAACTACAACTCTCCAAACATTCCAATCCATAGTTTGTAAGAATATTCTCATTCTTTCTTTGCATAAGGTGTAATTTACACTGCAAAAGATTGGGGGTCTAGTGGAGGATTGTCCTTCACCAAATGGGGACACACCTCGGTTGCCCATTGTGATCTTTGTGCAACTACCTATTGGGATATGTTACAACCTATGCTTTAATACCAATTGAAAGTAATGGTGTAGTCCCAAAAGGGGGTTGAATTGGGTAGTCTAAAATTTTAATGCACCGAAGCTTGGTTAATTTTAAAACTTAATTACCACATGCCCTCACTCTTTCAATCACCACAAAAAACTAAGTAGCGAATGGCTATACCAATCAACAATCCTAAATATATAATCAAACCACGAGGTATATTATTTTTAGCAAATTTATATTGGCAACAAGATTATTTAACCATGCAAATATTATCCTTGTATTTGAACAATTAAATACTTAATATTAAACAATCTCAACAAATTACAACAAGTATGAATTTTCAGCTACACGAGCTTTTAATCTCAAAGGATAGTTAAATCATTCAATATATTGACAAATAAACGTTGAAATTGGAATAGCCTCCCAAGATCGGGGGTGAATTGGGTTTTAAAAAAAATATTCCCTTTAGTCTTAATTCTTTTGAGTTATAATGACAATCAACACTTAGATACAATCACAATTAACACAGCGAGATCAATTGCTCAATTTATGTAGCAATAACCCTGTATATATGTGAAAATTTCTTGAACTCGTTATAAGCCCTGATATCACAATTATTCTTCTTCCTAATGTTCAGTTTCTAAATAAACTTTCATATTAATAGTTCAAGGATAATCAACCAACGTAGTCCCTTTCAGTTTTCGCAGTCAATGGCAATTTATCCAAAACAAATTACCTTCTAGTCTATTTAACAACCAAACATTCAGAATTGAAATTTAAAGCATCCACACAGATTATATCATTTGAAAAAAAAAATAATGAGTAGAGTTGAGAAAGAAGAACACAGAGATTTTTATGAGGTTCGGCTTCAACACAGCCTACGTCCTCACCTTTGGCAAAACCACCAAAGGATTTACTATTACCGTTCCTTTATCAGCCGAAACAAAACCAGTTACAAGCACTCATTGGGTAAAGCTAGAGCTCGCATTCTCCAAACAATATCCCCTTGTTTGGTCCAACGATTCAATACTCAAACCGTTAACTAATCCTATTACAAAAATAAAAAACAAGATGTACAAGAACTTGCTCCTCAAAGAGTTTATTAGTACAAATTTGAAACACTTATGTACTTTAGTAAATTCAGAATATGAATTTTGGAATGAAGCTCTTAGAAACTTATCACCATAGATATCTTTCAATGGATGAAAGAATCAACAACTTGATGTACAACTTGGTGAGAAACTTTCAGCAAAGCTTTTAGAAAATTTCGTGAGTGATGAGAGCAATAGCACACTTTCAGAATTTTAGTAGGCTTTAAGAGAGAATGATAGATGAATTAATTTCTTGGTATCTAAAACAATGATCCTTGAGGGTATTTATAGAGGTAGAAAACTTTCTTGCTTGTTCCCCAAGAATACTTAGAGTTGTTTCCAAATATTAAAATTATTTAAGTTTCCAAAAATTTGAATTTCAAAGATTATATCCGTTGGAAAATTGAATCATGCCGCAAGCCAGACGTCTGTCCAACTCTGGCAGCCGTCTGTCCATATGATATAACTGAAAAACTCATGAACAAAGAGGTGGCAGTCATCTATCCCTTGACTTGCAGTCATCTGTCACCAAAAAATATTTATAATATTTACACACAGAGAGGTGGCAGTCGTCTGTCCTTAAGTGGGCAGTCATCCATCCATGAACACTTCAAATTTTTCAATATACATGGAGTGGTGGACAGTCATCTGGCAGATCACTCACATACTTCTTACCTAGCACTAGAAGTCGTCTGTCAGAACCTTGACAGTTGTCTGTCAGGCTTCTGTCTTCAGTTAGGCTTCACCAAATTGGCCAGTCGTCTTTCCATTAACAGACAGTCATCCGTCCAGGTAGTTTTTTTTTCTTTAAGCCTTTTTCGATTTCTCTCTCTTTTATTTAAGTTTATCTTGGAATATTAACTTGTTTATCTTTTAAACATGTTCCAAGGCTTAATCTATGGTCTCTAAGTCTCCTTTTACCTAATGAGCTTCAAAATGAACACTTCATAAATAAACTTGAAGTACTTACAAAGACTTGGACCTAAGCTGTTTTGACATTTTCTTGGCTTTAAGGTCTCATAATCTTCTTTGCTGAACTTCTGATCTTCTAGACTAATCACTTGCATTTATATAAGGCTTTTATGTTCCTTGATCCTTGTGAGCTTTCAGATATAGTACTTTGAGGTCTAAGCTTTATTTTTTTTTTTAGCTTTCATGTTGATCTCTTTAATCCTCATGCTTTTATGATCTTCAGACTTTAATCCATGCTTCATGAATGCTTTCAACATTAATTCCTAAAAAGTACAACACTTAACCGAAGCATGTTAAGTCCTACTTGTTTGTTAGCATCAAAATAGGATATTAAGCCTTGTAAGGCCAACAATCTCCCCCTTTTTTATGATGACAAACAAGAAGCAAAAATTTGAGTGAACTTTAAATAAGACTCCCCCTTTATATATATATTTTCTAAAACACTTCTCCCCCTTTTGACATCGATCAAAAAGAGAAAAAAAATATGATGATCAAGTTCAAATATCAGTTTGAGTATATCATCAAACATGTGTACACCGCAATTTATTTTGCAATATAGCATGGTTAGTGTGTTGTAATAGGCATATCTTTTCTAACAGTTTTTTCTTCCTTTGTCATTATCCAAGATACCAACTTAACAAAATATGTGATACCAATTTTAAAATATAATGCATGATATCAATTGATTAATAGGAAAACATACTCCTCTTGTCAATTAGCATACTCAATAAGTTCATAACAAACCATTATATAGATGAGAGCTTCAGAACTTGAAAAAAATACGTACAAAGATGCATAGACTTTTCTTACACTTACTCCCCCTCTTTACATCAACAAAAAGGAAAAATACATCTAGATTTGGAGCACATGTAGCATACAAAGTGGCAAAAAGATCATCAAAAGTCTATGTATCGGAGTTAGTGTCACTATCTTCAACAATTCTTTTTCCTTTGGACTGTTGTGAGCCTTCTTCTTCTTCTTCTTCTTATTCTTCTTCTTCTTCTTCAATTTTTTTTTCATCATCTCCTACATCTTTCCCTCCTTCTTCAGCTTCTTCTTCATTCTCAGCCACTTCTTCTTCATCAGAATTCTCATTACCCTAGTTATCTGAATTATTGTCATTTTTAGTGACATGACGCTCTATTTTAGTAATTCGATTATCTAACAAGGTATATTTGTCATCAATAGTTGAGATTTTATCCTGAAAAGAAGCAAAATTTTCTCACATTTCAGAACTAAAACTAGTATAATTCTGACAAAACAGAACAAACCAAGGTGGCATATTAGCTTCTTCAGGAGCTGGATTCCTTTCTTCTTATGTAAGTCTTGTCGGTCTATTGCCCCGAAACATCCAACCCTTGGTATACTTTTTGTAACCCATTCGTTTAAGTGTAGTAGATGAAAAAACATGGTAATGGGTTCGTTTCACTATTTTTAAAGCTGGAGAGAGGACTTGAAAATGGACAAAGATCAAGGAAATAATGCTACCATACGGAAGCCCAATTCTTGGAGATTCGAGCTTCATCTCCATCCATTTCAATAGAATGCTGGATAAGTCTAAATTCTTCCCTTTTATAAGCACCATATAATAAAACAGTCAAAAAATGATACATGATCAAAAGATCCAGACCTTAGAATTATATTGTATGCAATGATCTTATGCTAGATTTGTCCTTGAAGATTGAGCTGTTTATATGGTGGAGGATGTCCAAAATAAACAGGTGCATCGTTCATTACCAGGGGCAAAAACTCTTGTGGTGAGAAGCTTTGTTCCAAAGTCCATTTTTTTCAACTGGAGTACACTCAAAATCTCCATGCTTGATGTGAAGAATTTTCCTTAGAGAGTGTGGGGTAAGAGCAATCTTTTGACCATAAATTTCAGTAGCAATTCCAACTTTTTTCTTCACCAAGTTTGAATAAAAAATCTTAATCTGATCCGGGTAATACCCCTTCACTTGGTGAAAAATAAACTTGTCCCATCCTATAGTTTTAAACATTTCGATAATTTCAGGAAAATCTTCTTCAAAGAAAGTGACATCTAGTACCTTGCAGAACACTGGTTCGATTGCCGGAATGTGATTTTGATATATTGCTTTCATGTGGGATGAAACCAGCCATTTTTCTATGTCATCGTTGTTTGTACGCTTTGAAGAAGACGAGGAGGCTTTTTCTTTTCTTCCCACAGTTTTGGTACGAACCATTTTGAACCAGTTGAAGTTCAGAAACCTTAGATGTGTATGGATTAGGGTTGTGATGGATGATCGTTGGGAGCAGCTTGGGAGAGAAAGAACTTTAAAGAAAAGGAAGAGAAGATGATTCAAAGAAGGGAAAATGAATGGACAGTCATCTGGGGGGTTTAAAAATCGTGTTTTTAAGTGAAATGAGCACCACCCGCCGCAAGACAGTTGTCTGTGACTTTGTTGACAATCGTTTGTCTACTATCTTTTACACAGTCAGTAGCCTATCAATTGTCTGCCAGCTCTGTGGTAGTTGTCTTTCTACTTTCTTTTACATAGACAGCAGCCTGCTAGTTGCTTGTCAGCTCTCTAGCAGTCGTCTACCCTGACCAACTGGTCTCCTTCTCTTTTATTTAACTTCTCTTAGATGTAACATGCCTAATTCTCATTGAATAAATACAAATTGATCCTCAGCTAATGGTTTGGTAAATATATCAGCTAATTGTTCATAAGTATTAACAAATTCAAGTACTATTTCTTTCTTGTCTACATTATCTCTTAAAAAATGATGACGTATATCAATATGTTTAGTTCTTGAATGTGGTACCGGATTCTTTGAAATATTTATTGTGCTTGTATTATCACATTTTATGGGGATTGTTTGGTATTGAATTTTGAAGTCCCTTAATTGTTGTTTCATGTATAAAGTTTGAGCATAACAACTCCCAGCTGCTATGTATTCTGCTTCAGCTGTAGATAATGTTATGAAATTTTGTTTCTTTGAAAACCAAGAAACTAGTGAGTTTCCTAAGAAGTGGCAAGTCCTAATTGTGCTTTTTCTATCTATTTTGCATCCTGCATCATTTCGAAATCAGTTCCTTTTGGATACCATAACCCTAAATATAGTGTGCCTAGCAAATATCTAAGGATCTGTTTCACTGCTATTGATGTGATTCCTTAGGAGCCTATTGGAACCTAGCACACATACACACACTGAACATTATATCTGGTCTACTTGCTGTTAAGTAAAGTAAGTTTCCTATCATGCTTCAGTAATGCTTGGTATCAACTTGTTTCCCTTTTTCACCCTTGTCTAGACTAGTTGAGGTGCTCATGGGAGTTCCTATAGGTTTACTTTCTTTCATATCAAACTTCTTTAACATGTTTTTAATATACTTAGTTTGATTTATGAATGTTCAATTTTTAGCTTGTTTGATTTGCAATCCTAGAAAGTAATTTAATTCTCACATCATGCTCATTTCAAACTCTTTCTCCATAGTTATACAAAATTCATTGTACAAGTCTTCATGAGTTGCTCCAAATATAATATCATCAATATAAATTTGTACTATAAGCATATTATTATCTTTGGTTTTTATAAATAAAGTGTTATCTATCTTTCCTCTTAAAAAATTATTTTAGAGTAGGAATTTGCTTAGTCTATCATACCAAGCTCTAGGAGCTTGTTTCAATCCATATAGGGCTTTAGTTAGCTTAAATACATGATTTGGATTTTTACAGTCTTCAAAACCTGGAGGTTGTTTAACATAAACTTCTTCATTAATATAGCCATTTAGGAATGCACTTTTTACATCCATTTGGTATAATTTGAAGTCTTTATAGGCTACATAGGCAAGAAGCATCCTTGTTACTTTCATTCTTGCTACTGGAGCAAAGGTTTCTTCATAATCAACGCCTTCTTCTTGATTGTAACCTTGTGCTACAAGCCTAGCTTTATTTCTTACAACTACTCTAGTTTCATCCTTTTTATTTCTAAACACCCATTTAGTTCCTAAGATTGACTTATCTTTGGGTTTAGGTATAAGTTCCCATACTTAACTTCTTTCAAATTGATTTAGTTCCTCCTGCATAGCTATGATCCAAGAGTCATATTTTAAGGCTTCTTCTACATTCTTGGGTTCATCTTGAGACAAGAAAGCATAATGATTACAAATGTTTTTTAATAAGGCTCTAATGGTTATTCATTTTGATGGTTCTCAAAGAATTTGGTCTTTTGGGTGACTTTTAGCATATCTTCATTCTTTAGGTAGTTCTAGATTTTCAATTGTGTTTTATTTCGAGGCTTCATTATTATTTTCTTCTTTTATTTCAATATCTTCTTCTTTTTGTGAAATATTTTCTTTTTTATCATTCTTAATTTTGTTAACATAATCATTTGATTCATTAAACGTTATGTGTATTGATTCAATAATTTTTAGAGTTCTTTTACTATAAACCCTATAAGCTTTACTATTTGTTGAGTAACCTAAGAAAGTTCCTTTATCAGATTTTGCATCGAATTTTCCTAGATCATCTTTAGTATTAAGGATAAAGCATTTGCAACCGAATACATGAAAGTAAGAAATATTGGGTTTTCTTCCTTTCCATAATTCATATAGCGTTTTGTCTATACTTGATCGTATGGATATTCTATTGACTATGTAATAGGTTGTATTACTGCTTCTACCCAAAAATATTTAGGTAAATCATTTTCGTTTAGCATGGTTCTTGCCATTTCTTGTACGGTTCTATTTTTTCTTTCAACAACTCCGTTTTGTTGTGGAGTCCTAGGTGCAAAAAAATTATGATTTATTCCATATTCATTACAGAATTTTTCAACATTTTTGTTTTTAAATGCCCTACCATGATCACTTCTAAAGTTTGTTATATTATAGCCCTTTTCATTTTGTAATTTCTTACATAATGTGATTAGCTTGTCACAGGCTTCATCTTTGTTTCCTAAGAATAATACCAGAGTGAATCTTGAATAATCATCCACTATTACAAAAGCATATTGTTTACCTCCTACGCTTGAGGTTCTAATTGAACTAAATAAGTCTAGGTGTAGCAATTCTAGGGGTCTTTTTGTAGATATGTATTTTTTCTTTTTGAAACTTGTTTTAACTTGCTTTCCCTTTTGGCATGCATCACATATCTTGTCTTTTATGAATTTTGTATTAGGTAGTCCTTTGACAAGATTTTTCTTTGATAATTTGGATAATAGGTCCATGCTAGCATGTGCCTGTTTAATATGCCATAGCCAACTTATTTCATTCATTGCTGTCAAACAAGTTACGTTCTGATTTACTAAGTTCTCAAAATTTATACAATAAACATTATTTATCCTATGAATCATAAACAAGGTTTCATTGTTCTTAAGATTTTAAATAACTCATTTTTCTTTCTTAAAGGTTATTTCAAACCCTTTGTCACTTAATTGGCTAATGCTTAAAAGGTCGTGTTTCAACCCTTCTACTAAGAGCTCATTGTTAATAGTGAGAGAAGATTCTTTACCTATTTTTCCAATGCCGATAATTTTACTGTTGGCATTGTTACTGAAAGTGACATATCCTCTATTCTTTTGTTTTAGAGAGGTAAACTTGGTCTTATCGTCGATCATGTGCCTTGAACACCCACTATCCAAGTACCACTTATTCGTTGATAGTGTTGCCCTAAAACATACCTACAATGGAGGATTTTTTGTGTTAGTCTTTGGAACCCAAATTCTTTTAATTTTCTTTGTTTTTTCGTTAGTTCCATTATTGACTTTCCATTCTCCTTGCACTTTAACATTCTTTTTAGTGGGCAATTGAACATTACTTGACCTTTAGTTTTGCACATATAGCAAGTGGTGTGTTCATGTTTGTTGTTTGAGGAAGTGCTAGCATAGTGCTTGGCTTCCTTAACGAAGTATCCCATGTATAATTTCTTATTCTTTTAATTTTTCTTACCATTAAAACCTATCCCTTCTTTATTTCCATATAACTTTTGCTGTCCAATCATCTTTTCAAAATTATCTTTACCTTTGGTAAAGTTATATATAATTTTCTCTTTATCCTCTACTAATTTATTAAGTTCATTTACTTCTAAATCCCTTTTATTCAAACTATATTTATGAGTTTTGCCTAATTCTTGAGTTACTTTATTTACTTCCTCTTCTAACTTCTCAATACAAGTGTCTTTTTCTTTTTCAATGATTTTGAATGATTCAAGTTGCTTTAATAGTTCTTTATTTTGATCTTTCAAAGTTATATTTCTTTTGGAAATTTTTATGAATCTCTTGTGCAAAGAAAACAACTCAGCTTGCAATTCCTTATAGGAAGGTATGCTATCACATGACTCATCACACGACTCATTGTAAGATTCTATAAAGGAATAGTAGGAGTTTACCTCTTCTTCATTCGCCATGAAGCATATATTTGTCATCTCTTGTCTTCTTGATTCGTTTTCTGTCTTGCTGAAGCTTGAATCATCCCACGTAACTTTTATAGCTTCCTTCTTTTTCTGCTTGTCTTTCTTGAGCAACGGATAGTTCGGTTTGATATGCCCTGGTTTCTTGCTGTGATAACATATTGGAGGTTCATTCTTACTTTTATTTTCTTTCCTACTTGCCTCTCCTTTTTCAGGTTTCTTTTTATTGAACTTCCTAGGAAATCTTTTATTTCGTCTATAGAACTTACCTAGTCTCTTAGTGATGAATGCTAATTCATCTTGATCTAAGTCACTTGTTTCACTTTCCTCTTCACTAGAGCTGTGGCTAGACGCTTTAAATGCAATGGATCTTTTATGCTTTGGTTAAGGATTCCTTTCTTTTAAGGTCATTTCATAGGTAAGAAGTGAACCTATGAGTTCATCTAAAGAGGTAGTCTTAAGGTTTCTACCTTCAGTGATAGTCGTAGCCTTTTATTCCCATATTGAGGGAAGGCCTCTTAGGATTTTTCTGATCATTTCATAGGTAGTATAATTTTTCCCTGAGGCACTTAAGGAATTTATTATGTAGGTAAATCTGGTGTACATACTTGATATTGTTTCATCAGAATTCATCTTGAATGCTTCATATTCGCTTGTTAACATGCCTATCCTATTTTCTCTAACATCAATAGTTCCTCCATATGTCACTTCTAATTTGTCCCATATTTCTTTAGCCTTCTTGCATGCCTTGACCCTATTAAATTCGTTTGTATCTAAAGCACAGTATAAAGTATTTATAGCGCTTGAATTGATTTGAAGCATTTTATAGTCTGAATCGGTCATATCCTTTTTTTTCTTTTGGAATCTATTTTTCATCTACTATTTTAGTGGGAATAAGGTCTCCATCCATAACTACTTCCCATGCTTTCCAATCCATGTGTTGGAGATAGATTTGCATTCTTTTTTTCCAAAACGTATAATTATGTCCACAAAAAATTGGTGGATAGGTTGAGGATTGGCCTTCACCAAAGGGTGCTACTCCTATATTTGCTATTTGATCTTTTTATAGTTTCTTGTAAGGAATTATTATAACTAGGCTCTGATAACAATTGAAATTGGAATAGCCTCCCAAGAGGGGGGTGAATTGGGTTTAAAAAAAAAAAAATTCCCTTTAGTCTTAGTTCTTTCGAATTATATAACAATCAACACTTAGATACAATCACAATTAACATAGCAAGATCAATTGCTTAATTTATGTAACAATAACCCTGTATATATGTAATTATTTGCTGAACTCATTATAAGCCCTGTTATCACAATTATTCTTCTTCCTAATGTTCAGTTTCTAAATAAACTTTCATATTAATAGGTCAAGGATAATCAACCAACGTAGTCCCTTTTGGTTTCCGCAATCAATGTTGATTTATCCAAAATAAATTACCTTCCGTTCTATTTAACAACCAAACATTTAGAACTAAAACTTAAAGCATCCACACAGATTATATCTTTTGAAAAAAAAATAATAATGAGTAGAATAGAGAAAGAAGAACACAGATATTTTTATGAGGTTTGGCTTCAACACAGCTTACGTCCTCTCCCTTGGCAAAACCACCCAATGATTTACTATTACCTTTCCTTTATTAGCCGGAACAAAACCAGTTACAAGCACTCCTTGGGTAAAGCTAGAGTCGCCTTTCTCCAAACAATATCCCCTTGTTTGGTCCAATGATTCAATACTTGAACCATCAACTAATCCTGTTACAAAAATAGAAAACAAGACGTACAAGAACTTGCTCCTCAAAGAGTTGATTAGTACAAATTTGAAACACTCATGTACTTTAGTAAATTCATAATATGAATTTCATGATGAAACTATTAGAAACTTATCACCATAGATATCTTTCAATGGATGAAAGAATCAACAACTTGATGTACAACTCAGTGAGAAGCTTTCAGCAAAGCTTTTAGAAAATTTTGTGAGTGATGAGAGCAATAGCACACTTTCAGGATTTCAGTAGGCTTTGAGAGAGAATGATAGCTGAATTAATTTCTTGGTATCTAAAACAATGATCCTTGAGGGTATTTATAAAGGTAGAAAGCTTTCTTGCTTGTTCCCTAAGAATACTTAGAGTTTCCAAATATTAAAATTATTTAAGTTTCCAAAAAATTGAACTTCAAAGATTATATCCGTTAGAAAATTGAATCATGTTGTAAGCTAGACATCTGTCCAACTCTGGCAGTTGTCTGTCCATATGATATAATTGAAAAACTCATGGACAGAGAGGTGGCAATCATCTATCCCTTGACTGGTAGTTGTCTGTCACCAAAATATAGTTATAATATTTACACACGGAGAGGTGGCAATCGCCTGTCCTTAAGTGGGTAGTCGTTTATCCATGAACACTTCAAATTTTTCAATAAACATAGAGTGGTGGATAGTCGTTTGGCAGATCACTCACAGACTTCTTACCTGGCACTAGCAGTCGTCGATCAGAACCTTGATAGTCGTTTGTTAGGCTTCTATCTTCAGTTAAGCTTCACTAAATTGGCCAATCGTCTGTCCATTAACAAACAGTCATTTGTCCATGTAGTTTTTCTTCTTTAAGCCCTTTTTGATTTCTCTCTCTTTTATTTGAGTTGGAATATTAACTTGTTTAACTTTTAACAACATGTTCCAAGGCTTAAGTTATGGTCTCTAAGTCTCCTTTTACCTAATGTGCTTCAAAATGAACACTTCATATTTGAATAAACTTGAAGTACTTACAAAGACTTGGACCTAAGCTATTTTGACATTTTCTTGACTTTAAGTTCTCTTAATATTTTTTTCTGAACTTCTAATCTTCCAAACTAATCACTTGCATTTATATAAGGCTTTCATGTTCCTTGATCCTTGTGAGCTTTCAGATATAGTACTTTGAGGTCTAAGCTTTATTTTCTTTGCGCTTTCATGTTGATCTCTTTAATCCCTATGCTCTTATGATCTTCAGACTTTGATCCATGCTTCATGAATGCTTTCAAAATTGATTCCTGAAAAGTACAACACTCAATTGAAGTATGTTAAGTCCTACTTGTTTGTTAGCATCAAAATAGGATATTAAGCCTTATAAGGCCAAAAAAAATCAACATTCATACCATTCCCAAATCAATTTTAATTCATTCACTGCAAATAAAACCAATAGATATGTGCGAGAAATTAAAAAGATAAAGGGAAAGAAGAACACCAATAGTTTTTACTAGGTTTGGTAGCCTACCCACATCCTTGCCTCAAGCAACCTGCTATGAGGATTTCCTTTCCTCTCTTTGTTCAATAGGTGAAGTTCCCTCCCTCTTTTCAGTAGGTATAGACACCTCTTAAGCAAGAACACCAGCTTGTTCGATTTTATCCCCAAATAGAAAGTTAAAAGCAACATAGCAGCAGATTTTCGTCCAAGATAAAATCTCTCTCAAAAGAGCGGATTTGTACAAGTATGAATCACAGATAAACTCTCAACAATAAGATGTAATGAAGCCGAAGAGAAATCTAGGTTTTCTGGACTAAGATATATGAAAACGAAGATCAAATAAATAGAAAATCACTGTTAAAAATATAAATGGCGCACAGCAGCTTTAGAATAATGAAATCAATATGATTTTGTGCGAATAGGAATGATTAAGGTTGCCCTAACACGATTAGGGTTGCCCTTAAAAAGTGGGTTTTGAAATCTAACCATTTGCCCAAAATTTGGAAAGAATATATATTCTAAAAATAGTAAGAAATAGCATTGTTTATAATTTAAACCATGAAACTTCAGTCACCCGAACTTATGCCTTGGTCGCCTGAACCATTTAAGAAATATGAATTTTAAACAAGTAGTAGCCTTTCAGTCACCAGAACTTAACACTGTCTGCTATTTTTCAATGGCAACACCAGTTCGGTCACCTGACCCAAGAGTACGGTCGCCCGAGCTAACTGATTCCAAACCAATTTGTTTAGTTTCTTGCGAAATTCAATGTTTTTTATTTCAAAACTCACTTGTATTCTCTTTGAAAAAATATTTAAACTTTGAAAAGACTTTTTTGAGTTTTATAAATAGGTCTCTAAGTCCATATTATCCTATGAGCTTCATAAACACATTTAACATTGAGAATTACTTACATGAGACTTGTAATACATTAATGTGAATTTAGGTGTAATCCAAAGAGGGGGGGGGGGAGTGAATTGGGTATTTCAAAAATTTCTATGTCATTAAGTTCTAATTTTAAAAAGCACACTACACAAACACAAGTTTTGAGATACACATATTTTAGTATTACACCTAATAGATTCAATCAATGTATAACCCAAACAATCAGAATCACCCAATCAATTTCAAACGCAGCAAATGTGAAATAAATAATCAAATGCAAGTAGAAATAAAAATAGATAAAGGAGAGAGATGCAAACTCAATATTTTTACGAGGTTCGGCCACACCAGGCCTACCTCCTTGCCTTGGGCAAATGGTAGGCTCGCCAAGGTTTGGGTCCTTAACTACCAAAAATATTATTTATCGAACCTAACTAATCTAAAGTTCATTAGAAAGTGGGGAAAGTCAAGTGTTGAACCTTAGGGACTTAAAGCGCAGTTATCAAACCATTTTCAAATTAATCTATTATAGCCTTGTGTTAAAGAGAAGTAAAAGATGACATTTTTCAGGGTATTTTCTATCAACTACTGGAAAGCATGTAAATGAAAGTATATAAATCTAACTTAACTTAACTCCAACAAATCAATGCTTAATCATGAATGACACCTG
The DNA here is from genome assembly GCF_029873635.1 of Malania oleifera. Lineage (NCBI taxonomy): Eukaryota > Viridiplantae > Streptophyta > Magnoliopsida > Santalales > Ximeniaceae > Malania > Malania oleifera. The sequence continues at coordinate 63,699,402 of NC_080426.1, forward strand.
GGATGTTGTTTGCGTAATCTAAGTTCAGTGAGTTTACTGTATTAAACTAACCGGAACCTAGCTAAACAATCCGAGGAGTCGTTCGATGGCATAGAGTAGCAAGGGTGCACCAACCGTTTGGAGTCCAATCGAGAATCGAAGTATACTCTAACGCAATGATCATGAGAACCTTTGTGTGAGACTATAGCCCAATACGTGTTCCTGACTAAAGCTGCATAAGTGTTTGTCCTGTCAACCAGACATTCATCACAATCAAACGGTAAAGGAAATCATTTAAATGAAAGCGGTAAAGAGAAAGCATGTAAAAAGATCAATCCTTTGTATTCAATACGTCTATCACCAACGCTAGAAAGAACAAAAGAATGATCATGTAATATACACAAATATTACACAAACACTGTCAATTGTCATAGGCCGTTAGACACTTCATGCACACACTGAAACAGAAATTGAAATCTACTCTAACTAATCTACAATGGCTCTCAAAAACATCTTAAGTCTATCACTAACCTGAGAGAGGGCAAAGAGGAACCTAGAGCTCATCTTCAAAGCGATTATTTATAGGCTCGAGGGTTTACAAAGTTTGATTTTCAGTTTAGGAAAGTATGCAGCAAATCGGGCACAAATTTGCTTTGGGGGAAAGGCAGCCCCCAATTGGATAGGGGAAAGGCAACGGTGAGTCAGCTATTGGGGTTGCAAAACAGGCTGAAGGCGTCAAACAATATGTTAGATCGAGATTAAACCGATTTAGATTCGGGTTGACCCATTTATTAGCTGGATGACTACTATATAAATACAAATTTGCCAATTTAATAAACTAGTCATAAGTGAGTTATCCATTTAAAAAATATGATTTATTTTTTAAAAAAATTTCAAATATTTCATATAAAATGACATTTGTGTTTTTTTTTTTTTAAAAAACACCATAGGAAAATCTGAACACAACAACACGAATTATAGTTTATTGAACAAAAATAGAACAACTATTTTTTCACAGATGCATGATCCTTAATATTTAAAAAAAAAATTTTCAATCACTTTATCAAGGTAACTTATATCATCTAAATATATTATACGACCTAGAAATTATAAATAAGAAATTGCTCATCTCAAAAGTATGAACATTTTCTTTTTAAATTCAAGAACATCTTACTCCTTGATCCATTTTATATGAGGACATAAAATGAGACATAAATATATTATACGACCAAGAAATTATAAACTAGAAATTGCCCATCGCAAAAGTATGAACCTTTTTTTTTTCTTAATTCAAGAACCTCTTACTCCTTGATCTATTTTATATCAGTACATAAAATGGGACATTTGTATGCTAACTATTTTATAACTAAATAAGTAAAACGATAATATGTGAAAAAAAATTTGTATCACTTAACTTATTAATGTTGTATTATTTCGTAACAAAAAATTCAAGTTTTCATAGTATTAGTGGTATGCATGAGAGGAGTCTGGAGTTAAGAGTTGCTTGATGCAATCAAACATACTTTCTTAAAATGATATTTTTAAAAATGAAATAGAAAATAAAATATATATAAATATATATATATATGTACATATATAATATAGTCTCCTAAGAATATTTTTTTCTTTAGTTTATGTTAAAGAGACTAAGCAAATATATGCAAAATTTCTATATTAGTATATTTTTTAATGGAAATATTAGTATTACAAAAAATTATCATTATAATCTTGACTTGTGAAACAATATATGATGAATAATAATATTTTGAGTACAAAAATTTATGAGTTAGGAATATGTACCATATCAAATCTATATTCTAAATATTTTAGCCATCATAAATATCAAAAAAGAAAATCCTACTCATAATAATTGTAAATAATATTACTATTACTTTTATTTTTTTTATTTACAATTATATGTTATAATACTTTATTATTTTAAATATGGTAATAATAGTGTGCAATAATGCTATCTTATGGGGTTATTAGTGTTAAACAAAATAACTGTAAGAGTTCGGTCACCAAAATCGAATGCCCATTAGAATGAGATTCCTACGAAAAATATATACCCAAGGATTAGGGAAAGAAAATGAAATACGAAGGAGCACGTATTTGGTTAAAATAAAAAATATATTAAACCAATTAATAAAAATCTGATTTCATGCATCATTAGCATTAGTACAATATCCTATTAATTAGTGGATAAATAAAAGAGCAGTATTTAGAAGATTAAAAAAAAAACATGGACTAGACTTGTTTAAATAAGAAATGGGCTTTGAAAGTTGGTTGGGCTGGGACTCCATTAAAACTGGCCACAAGTGTGGGTAGACGTGTCACGTGGCCTCCCGACATTGTCGTCTCCGCCAGAAAGCCCCTCTCTCTCTCTCTCTCTCTCTCTCTCTCTCTCTGCTTCAGCATATATATACATTATACATATATATAATGCAGAAAAAAATTATAAAAGAAGTATGCATGGGTTTGGACTTTAAACTTTACCAAGGACAGTTAGCTGAGCAAAATAAGAGCGGCAGAAAGCACCCTGCGCTCGCCATCATTTTCCCTCTCGCGTACGAAGATTTCTCCTTCTCTTTGATTTCCTTTCTTGAACAACACTATGATTTTACCTGCATTATGTTTCGAATCTAACTTCTAAATTCTTTATTAGTTGTTGGCATTTCGTTTCTGGGGTCCATTCCGGGTGAAGCACACCATCAAAGCTGCGGAAAATGGCTTCAAACCCGAAGGTCTTTGCGTTTGATGAAGTGGAAAAGCACGATGACAGGAAGGATTGCTGGGTTATAATCCATGGAAAGGTACTCGGTTTATAATGGAACATACGTGCTGTATTTTTTGGAGTATTTCTTTGAATAATGTTTGTGTTGTCTGTTTATATTCACTACTGTTTGGCTGAATAGAAAACGGTTGAAAAAATGTGATATAGCTAAAGTTGGGATGTCTTGATTTATAGAGGCTCTGCTTTTGAAAAAATAAAACACTCAGGCTGTACGTATCAGGGAAAATGGAGTGGTGGTGAACTCTTCTCCCCCACTTTTCCGAACAACCAGATGCACGATTATGGAAAATCTTGTTCATGTTTGGGATAATTTTTTCTGTATTACGTTATGAATTTTTCAGATTTTGTGTTGTGACGGAGCTGAACTGCAGCTGTGGTATAGTGTGGTTTGTCTATTGTAAATGCAAAAGTTGTTTACCGCCACCGGTGAATCTTATAAAAAACAACTAGTTTCTCTTCTTGCTGTGTTGTTCAAGAAAAAAAGGGTTCTTATTTAGAAAAATACCTTCACAGAATAGTTTTTTGAAAGTTGTCAAGGATAGTTTTATTAGTCTTTTCGCATTATTTCTCTTCATGTCTCTGGGATTTGGAAAGGAGAAAAAAGAAAAGTTTTTTTTTTTTTTTTCAAATTTTTGCTCTCCATTTCTTTTCCCTTGAGCCAAACAAACTAAAGTAGAGACACTCATTGTTTTTTATTCTCCCTTTTTCCTTTCATTCCATTTTTCTCCAGCCAAATTGTCCCGACGCCTCTTCTTATTTAGGTAACCCAGGAGGGAAAAAGAAATGAAAGGAATACATCTTATTTAGGAAAGGAGGAGAAAAAATCTCTTTTATATTTTTTATGCCTTTTCTTTGATATGTAATGTTTGAACCCAGATCTCCCTTACCTCACCTCCTCATTACCCACTTAACTCAAGCTTCAGACCCTCGTTTTAAACCTTTACAATTTTATTGATACAAAAAGTGCGTTGATATGAAATTTACAGCTTAGGCCATAAAGTATATAGAATGTTCATTTATTATTTACTTTTTCTTGATTGCAGCATGTATCAATTCTCAACATATTGGATAGGACAAAAGAAACTGATATCTCAGTATACTCTGATGTTTCAAAAATTTTGTAAACCTCCATTGGGATTTGGCAAAAAGATGTGGATGTTCCCTGAAATAGGCCTCCTAAATATTTGATTTTTGGGACACTTATACTCCTTCTTAAGCTCGTTTTTTTGTAAAATATAAGAGAAAGTTTATATCTTTCTATAAAATCTCAGGGAGCTATGTGTCTTTTTACCAAATCTCAAGGGCGTTTTACATTGTGTTGGCAGATTTTTGGTGTATCAATCAGAGATTTCAAATTGAGAAGCAAGATTCCTCATGCACATAGGGATTGTGGCCATGTAATTGTGGTTTTCTTTTGGAGGTGGGTTGATTCTTCCCTGGTGGATGAGGTCTACCTTGTTGTAGAATGTCGCCAACATATGAGGCTTGTGCACCTTTTCCATTAGAGTATCCATTTTCGGGTGAAAGGAAAACCAGGATAACTGTTTTTAACATGTAGCTAGGATTGAGTCATGGCTAGATTAATTTGGCACAAAAAAAAGATGTTCTGCAAGACTTGGGGCATGAAACACAAAATCAGTTGTATATAACTCAAAAAGATATCACAAAAGATACATTGCCTCTTTGCTAAACTCATAAGAGGATGGTATTTAGAATATGTTCAGATAAGGATATTGGGGATGGAATGTATAGGTTGCTGAAATGAGAGACTCCATGGTTTAAAGGATAATTTATCGATATTATTTGAATTTTCCTTGCTTCTTGTGTGGACAGACTAATAGAAGTTACTTCTTTGAGGAGGTTATGAAGATGTTTGGGTTTATCAAAATATAATAAAGCTAAGGTTGAGCATATATATGAGGAGAAGGATGGGAGGAGCCTGGACAGAAAAAAATTTTTTTCCCTGAATATGCAAGCCTTGGATCAACAATAAGGTTACTCCTTTGTGATTGGGATGGTCATGGATTAAAGTAATAAGGAAAACTGTCTCTTTGCATAAAAGCAGGGGTAAAGCTGCATACGATGTGATGACCATCCCCCTACGCTCACACAGTGGGAAGCCTTGCGGCCTGGAGATGCCCTTTATGCCAGACTTAATTATCTGAGAAAACCAGTTTGCCCACTGGAGTGGCTGAGGATGTGAGAGAATTTTCTGTTTAAATCGTACATCCTTGGGAAAAAAGACATACCCATTTCTATGTGAATATACTATCCTAGGAGTTGTAGCTGGAATTTTCCTACTCCCCTTTTGATTGATAGGTTTTCCTTGATTATGGAATGGTATTGTTGTTCAGATTGTTTTGAAAGATCCACTTTTGTAACCACTTAATTTTCTTTTCCCTTGAATTTCTTTAGACAAGCAGGCACCCCAATATCATCATTGGCATGCATCTGTTTGCATGATTCTAATTCAGTCTATGGGATTCAAAGAGGAGGCTGGTTCTGTAAACTTTTCTTGAGTTCCTGTGAACTTTAATATGACTTTATTTCCATAGGGGAGAACTTTTCTACGGAGTAGAGGCTGAGTTAGAATTATAGAGAGAAGCTTTGGAATCTAAAGGCTTTAGGATAAGTAAAAATAAGATAGAATATATGAAATGTATTTTAAGTAATGATAGGAGGAACATTGGAGACAAAGTTAAACTTGATCACGAAGAAATAAATAACACTTGCAGATTTCAATACCTTGGATCTATTATGCAAGTTGAAGGAGAAATTGAAAATGATGTAATGCATAGAGTTAAAGCAAGTTGGGTAAAATGGAGAAGTATTTCAAGTGTACTCTGTGATCATAGAATACCCTTAAAATTGAAAGGGGAGTTTAATAGGACAGCTATAAGACCAACTATGCTATATGGATTGGAATGTTGGGTGAGGAAAAAACATAATATTCAAAAAGTAAAAGTTGCCGAGATGAGAGTGCGTAGATGGATGAGTGGTATAACATTGAAAGATAAATTAAGGAATGAACATATTCGCGGTAGGTTAGGTGTAGCTCTTATAGAAGATAAGATAAGGGAGGGACAACTCAGATGGTATAGACTACATTTGCAACGTAGGCCACATAGTGCACTAGTGAGAAAGAGTAAGTTAATTACCGTGGGGGACAGTAGAAGGGGTAAGGGTAGACCTAAAATAACTTGGGAGGAGATAGTGAGTAAGGATTTAATATCCTTGAATCTGTCAAAAGAAATGATCCATGATCGCATAAATTAGCGGAAAATGATTCATATAGTCGACCCCACCTAGTGGGGCTTAAGGTTTGGTTTTGTTATTGTTGTTGTTGTTGTTATAGGACAGAAAGAGTTTATCTGATTGAGGCAAATATAATGAAATTTGACATGTTATTAACAAATCCTAAGAATTGTTGTTAATAGCATACAAAGCCTAATTCATCTGGAAAACGGAATAAGGTTGGAGAGTATATTGCCTATCAGATATAGTCATCTTTAAACTCAATTGTGCATGATTCCATGTTGTAGCACTAGAAAGCTGAATTGTTTAAGAAGCTTTTTATGTTCTTGGTTATCTTTTAAGAAGAGAAGGATATCATTGATATAAACTGGGGAGTTCTAGATAATGGTGATTTCCTTATATAAGCATAATGGAGTGCTTTTTTTTTTTTTTTTTTTATGTCAAAGGGCATGATCATTCACTGATAATGATGATTTGCTATGTAAAATACGATTTTGGGTTATTTTTTAGATGGATACCTAGTTGCCAAAATCATGTTGTTAGGTCAAACTTGGAGAAGACTTGTATTTAGTAGCGCTACTGGAATAGTAAATGCTTATGTGCGAGAGGAAACCTCATTTGCAAGAGAGCAAGAGGCAAGTAGTTAATAACCCATTTTAATTTTTCGGCAAACTTGTTCTGCTTTTTTATTCACGAAGAAAGCTTCACATGCTCATGGTGTTGAAGTTTCTTTGATAAGCCCTTCATTGTGGAGTTGCATCAGCTCCTTTGTGTCCAATGAATAGTGACACGGATTAATGCCTATTTGGCATATCTTGATTGTATTAACATCTTCACTCTTCTTAAAATACAACCTGGCAAAGAAGTTTGTGTTTAGCCAAAATGGACTAGAACACTTGTTCTTGAACTCATAATGGCAATCATCACATGAGGACTGTATCATTTCTGATTTTACTAACTCGAATGGTTGTGATAGATACAAAGATGGAGCTTGAGATTCAATGTGGAATCATTTTTAAAATTTAGATCTTTTGAACCACTAAGCTTTGCGAGTTTGTGGAATAGGTCAAATTAAATAAGAACTGGCTTGCTTATCTTGTAGACAAAATTTTCTCCATTGCCTGCCTTGTAATTTAGAATTGCGGCTCCTGATCAGCAAGTTTCAAAGAAAGAGTTAATGGGCAAAGTGTAGACTTGAGTTGTTGGACCAGCCTGTGAAAATGAGAACTAGATTTCTAGCATCATGTGCAGCAGTTCGTGTCTGGAGGACTGAGGTTATGTCTTGTCCTCTTTTGTTTACTGCATCGAGCTTCTTTCCTCAAGCTTGAATCTTTTGTACTGGTGTTTCTTTTTTACTTGAACGCTTACATACTGCATGGAGCTTCTTTCCCATAGAGATGATATCATCAATGTTTTTAATTTGGTTGTACATTTTCTCTATGCAATTAGAGGATTCTGGTAGAGTTCTACAAGCCAGCAGGTCTCAATTGCAACTCCTGCATTGTTCATAAGCTTTGATGTCTCATCTCCAAGCAGGTTGGGTAGGGAGATGGGTAGTATGCCCTCCCCTTGTACACGCATGGTTAAAACCCAAGATGAAAACTGCATGGATGGATTTGACTCTGAGTTTTGCATCATTCAATTTTATGTATTTTGCATTCACATGCTTATGGTATGAGATTGCATGTTTGGAGTTGGAAAACATTTTTCAGCATGATCTGGCTAGTGTCAGTCCATGTTAATTGCCACCGTTTCTGTAAAATTTTCTTTTTCCACAGTTTATGTAGTTGTGCCTACTCATATTTTTGGATTCACTGATCAAGATAGACCAGCTCATGCTAATTACTATCAGATTCCGTAAATTTTCCCTTCTACCACCAAAGGAGAGTTTGTGCATGCGAGGAATAGAAAGAAAAGGATTAAAAAATAATATGTAATATGATTTAATAGATTGCAGGTTATTCCTTCTTTTTGTCAGAGAACTTGGTAGCTTAAATTATGTAGATTCTTTAAGTAAGATTTTATTGCCACTGTCTCAGGTCTACGATGTATCCCCCTTCATGAATGATCATCCTGGAGGTGATGAAGTGCTGCTAACAGCCACCGGTGAGTTTCCAAATACAAATCCCTTCACCAACTTGGTCATTATTTTTCATCTTGCCTGCTGAAATACAAGCAGGAACACATGTGAACATATTAGTAGTGAAATGGGCTTGAATTTCCACAGGAAAGGATGCAACAGATGACTTTGAACAAGTTGGGCACAGCAATTCTGCTAGAGAGTTGATGGAGAAGTATTGCATTGGCAACATTGATAGCTCCACAAATCTAGTGAGACGCAAGTACAGGCCACCTCCGCGAATAACTGATGGACGAGCCCGGAGAATACAGGGAGTTGTGATTTTGATACTGAAATTTCTGTTACCCCTTTTGATGTTGGGATTGGCATTTGGTTTGCCACTCTTCGGCAAGAAGGATTAGCTCCCATCCATTTGTCCATGGAGTTTCTGCAGTGATCCAAGTGAGCCCTCTACTGCAACTAAACTGGGTCAACGCATGGTCACTGCCAAGCGGGTGAGGAGAGAATTTCGGTAGTATTAGTATCTTGCAATAATAATTCCTGTTGTGCTGTTTATGAACATCAATCTCAACTTTGCTAGCATGCCCTGGTTTCATACCTAAACAAGTGAGCGCATATTGTACTCATGGGATGTGTGTTCAATGTTTCTTAATTTATTTTTTATAATTAAATAAAATTTATATTTTATATTTCCTTTATCTTTATAAAATAGTAGTTTTCTTTCTTTATTTATTTTTATGTTTATGATGCTCAATTTGTCAAATTATGAATTATTGGAAGAAGTTAGAAAAAATATTTGTTAAAATTTAAAATTATTGGGCTATCCATGTATGCCAAAGGTCTCTAGTTGTGGATTACTTATGAAAAAGTTATAATTTTTTATAATTAGTTATGAAGCATTTAAGAGCTTATTTAGCTGTGGGGAACTTTTTTTTTTTTTTTTTCAATTTTCCAAAGAACTGTGAAGATTTTAGCTTATTTTTTTCAATATTTATATTAAAAATTTAGAAAATCAAGAGTTTATTTAAATGTAAAAAATAATTTTGCATTTTTTATTTTTGAATTTCAAAAATATTTGCAAAGAAAGGCGACTTATTTTCAATTTCAAAAAATCATATTAGGCAACACTTGGAATCATGAATTTTAAGACTTGAATTTGGACTTATTTTGATTTAAAAGAAATTCAATACATTATTTACAAAAATTAAAGTCCATTTGAAAAACTTCGGGATTGTTTATATGAGAACTGCAGACCTACCTTGAAATCAATGATCGAAAACTTGGACAAAGGAAGTTTGAAAACTTTGATAAAACTTGAAGACTTTGAATGAATTTGTTTGAAAGTATGAATTTCTTATAAAAAAAAAATCATAGAACCTTCATGTAAAATATAAGCAAACTCCACCAATTGCACTTTAATAAAAGTAGAGATTCAAAAACGTGAAAAATTTCGGGAAAGAAAAGTATGAAAAAGTGCAAAAAATGTACTCTTAGGATTCGACTATCGACCACTTGTAGAGGAGTAGTCAACCACCTAGTAGCATAATGACTAACTTTTCAAAAATAGGGGGCGGTCGACCACCAAAATGGGTTAGTCGACCGCCTGCAGAACAACAATGAACACACATGCATATTTCAACATGTTTTTTCTTCTAGAATTGAAAATCCTAAGTCTACTAATATGTAACTATCAACATGGAATGACACAAAAAAAATAACAAATCAAATCACACACACAAAAGCCTTCATACATCTTGCATTCAATCATATGCGAAAAATGAATCAAAATTGGGAAGTGATAGAAATTGACCTTGATGAAGAATTTTACTCTATAGATCAAGTGGAGGACCTCTCTATCTTAAATTACTCCCTAAATACCTAAAGCCAAGTGGTACGAAATGAATTTCCCTTTTTTTCTTTCAAGGTAAATACCTAATGCAAAGACCCCTCATCACACTTGAAAACTCCCCTCCTCGTACTTGGACGTGCCAATTTCTCTCCCCCCGCATGGTTCTTTTGTAGACCTCTAATGGAAGGGAAGGAAAATTCTTGAAAGTCGAGGTGTAGCCCCAAGAGGTGGGGTGAATTGGGTTATTAAAATTTTCTTTTAATTATTTTTAAGAACCTCTAACCTCTTATTAATTTAGCAAATACACAGCAAAAGCTTACTTATTTAATCAATCAACAACCACACTTAATCTCAACACAAGTAAACAATAATCAAGCAATTCAATCAAACACAACATACTCAATCAAAAATAAGACGTAGCACTTTTCAACTTTAGCAAGAACTCAAGGTAGAGTTCGTTTGTAACCCTGTTTCTTTCAAGCCCTGTAATGAATGAAATTTTCTTGCTCTCTCTCAACTAAGATTTCTGCAAACGATTAAACAACGTACTCCCTTTTGGGTTTCCGCAAAAATTTAATCAAGCGCACTTTCTTAAGTTAAGAGTCTTCTTAATCTTGGTTTTTGATTTTCAGCAACCTGCACTTAGTATACACACCACACAATATATATATATATGTGTGTGTGTGTGTGTGTGTGTGTGTGTGTGTGTGTGTGTGTGTGTGTGTGTGTGTTGAAAATAAAGAGAAGGGTAAGAGTGAGACCAAGATTTTTATGAGGTTCGGCTTATCCCCAGCCTATGTCCTCGCCTTAGGCCAATACCACCTAATGATTCCACTATACCACTCCTTTCTGGGTAGAGCAAACCTTTACAAATCCCTCTTTAAAGGTAAAGCCCCCTCTCCAAGAGATAGCCCACACTTGGTCCAACGATCCAAACAATCCTTAAATCGTCAACAACTACAAGAAAGACAATAGACAATCTGGTGTACAATGACACTCTCAAAAGAACAGATTAGTACAATTGAAAGTATTATATACTTCAATATAAAATGTCAAAGGAAATAGAATTGAAGCTCAAGAGTGATTTCACCAAATTTCTTCTCTAGATGAGAATCAGCGATTTAGAAGTTTAGAACTTGGAGAAGGATGATTTAGTACTTCAGAATTCTTCAGCAATTCAGATTTGCAAGAGTGAGTAAGAAAGATCTTTGAGAGGGCAAGAGATCTTTCAGCTTTTGAGCAGATTTTTAATTACTTAGTATGGTTTGATTTGATAAAACATGTATTTATAGGCTCACAAAGGTATTTTCATGTTGCCCGAGATTACTTGGAGTATTTCTCAAGTTTTTTATGAAATTTGGGGCCCAAGAAACTTAAGTTTGAAATTTAAAACATTTAAAAATTATAATTGTTAACAGTGTTCAGTTGACTGAAGCATCAGGTTCAGTCTTTTGAAGTTCTTTAAAATACTAAAAATATAACTGTAAACAGGGTTAGTCGACTGGGGTGACACAGTTCAGTCGCCTGAGGCTATACTGCCTCTTTAGGAATTCATCAAGAAATTCTTCAGTAGATTGAGCTTAATCTTAAGTTGTTTGAGGAAATTCTTCAGTTTTCCAAGATTAAACTTCAGTCGTCTGGGCAGTTAAAAATATGATATTTCAGTTTAGTTTTCAAAAGCTCTTTGCTCTCTTACTTTGATTTCTTATAAAAACTTTTTCTGGGGTTTTTTAAAACAAAGTCTCTAAGCCACAATAACCCCTAAAGAGCTTCAACATATTTCCATGTGATATTTCAATATGAAGTACTTACATCATTTGTCTTAAAGCCTAAAATACTCTAAGCTTGAAGTCTTCCATGATATTTTTGCTTTGGATCCTATTTGACTTAAGCTTGAGTCAGCTTTACATTTCCACATACTTTAGACATTTTGGTGTTGCTTGAGCTACCTTTGAATCACTTTAAATATGAATATGGCTTTTAGTGATCTTTGAACTCTTATTGCTATTCTTTCTTTTGAACTTTGTCTTTAAGTTTTCCTGAAACATCATCACTTTAACAACATATGTTAAATCATATTTTATTTGTTATCATCAAAACAAGATTTGAAAGCCATGTTAGGCCAACAATTTCCGTCTTTTTGATGATGACAAATAAGGAGCAAAGATGAGAGATCCTTTGACAAGGCTCCCCCTTACAATAAGCATGCCTTTTAACAATTTTGAAAAATGATGATATCAAATATGAGGAATTTAAAAAAAAAAAAAAAAAAAAATTCACAATTAAGCATATGACCACAATCAAGTACATTAAGCATATGAACACACACATTGTATATTTCATTATAGCATATGTAGTGTGCTTTTACTCTTTTTACATTCATTTTTTTTGCTTTAACATGTTTACTCGTATTGTGTTTTAAAATTCATGCTTTAAGATTCATATTTGTTTCATATTTGCTCAAAATTCATATTTGCTCAATAACTTCTCTGCCCCTTTGACATCATTCAAAAAGAATTGACAGGCATAAGGCTAAAAAGTCATTATAAGAACATAGTCATTTTTAAAAGCATAAGAAATACAAGCAAATAAAATCAAGGAAAAATAAAAACTAAGCGTTTACATGAAGAATACTTAATACATCATAAAAAGTTTAAAACTTAGCTATCAGAATCATCATCTTCTTCTTCAGCCTCTTGTTCATCTCCTTCATCACTCCCCTCCTCAAAATCTTCATCATCACTTCGAGGGGCTAAACTAGTGTCCATAGGATCAACACCTCGGGATGAGCTAGCCTGATATTCCTTAATACGAGTGAGGTGCTGATCTAGTGAGGATGCTTTCTCTTGAAGGGTCTAAAGTCTTAACCTCATATCCCTGTTGAAGGTAGAGAATTCACTATAAAAGGACATGAACCAAGAAGGAGTGTCTGCAGGAGGTCCTTGGTCATGAGCTGGAGGAGGAGGAGGAGTTGTTGCTAGTACTTGTTGAGATCTTCCTCCTTTGAAATACCAACCCTGATCACTCTTGTCATAGCCCATTTGTTTAAGGGTTGTGGAGTTAAAGAGGTTATAACGAGTACGTTTTATGAACAATTTCGAAGGTGTAGTAATATCAATCTGAGCAAAAATGAGATTCAATGCACCTCTATATAGAAGAGTCACTCTCGATGCTTCTAACTTTGCCCACATCCACTTCAAAACAAGACTAGTTAAATCAAGTTTCTTTCCTTTAAGTAGACACCATAAGACAAAGCACTCAACATAGGAAAAATGATCAAAAAAGCCAGTCTTGGGTAAGATGTTATATGAAATGATCTTTTGAAGGATTTGGGCTTGTAGATTCAATTGTTTGTACAATGGTGGATGTCCAAAATACATGGGTTCATTTTCCATAACCAGATGCAAAAAGGCTTCTGGTGTGAAGTCTTTCTCTAAAATCCAAAATTGAGCAAATGTAGGACATTCAAATTCTCTTGGGGTGACATGCAGAATGGGAGCTAAAATTTGAGGGGTTAAAACAATTTTCTTGTCTCAAACCTTTGTAGTTAAAACATCATTTTCATGAGCCATGTTGGCATAAAAAAAAATTGGGGAACATGCCTTTGGCTTGGTAAACTACAAAGTTCATCCAGCCTATATTCCTAAACATGGGGAGTATCTCAGGGAATTCTATATCAAAGAAGGTGGTGTCGATCACCTAACCAAGAATAGGATCTGTAGAACAGAGAGTAGAATGATAACAAAGCTTGGATTGAGGTGCAACTAGCCATCTCTTGATGTTGTTATCGTTTCTTCCATTAGAAGGTCCTCGGTTTTCTGTCATTTTAGTGTGAGGCATATTGAAGATTAGAGAGCAAACGACCACCTGCTATGAAACCCTAAAATGCATAGGTAAGGATGTGTAATCGTGTTGTGAGGCTTGGATTCAAGAGATTTTTGGTGAGGATTGAAGAAGGCAGAGAGTGGGTGGTTCGGATAAGTGATGGAATAGGTTCAGAGGCTTGAAGTTAGGGTTTTTACGTGTTAAATATATAGATCCTGCGACTTTAGTAGACTAAATATTAAGTTCAGTCTTCCGAAGATTTAAAAAATAGGAATCTGAACAGAAAGTATCACCTCACTCATTTAAGGTGTGATGGCTCAGTCATCTAAGCTTCCAAGCTCAGTTGTCTAAAGTCTGTAAATTTGCAGAGTTCTCTTTATGCTTATCCCGAAACCTTCCTAAATCACTTCCTTACTATGTAACAATCAAAGTTCTCTTCTAATGGATATGAATCTTTCTTCAGAAAGAGGTTTTGTAAAGATATCCACCCAATGGTCATTTAAGTTTATAAATTCAAGTAGGATGTCTTCTTTTTGAACATGATCCCTTAGAAAGTGATGTCTTATGTCAATGTGTTTAGTTATTGAGTGTGATATAGGATTTTTAGATATTTATTGTACTTGTGTTATCACACTTGATTGGAATAGTTTTATATTCTAGATTAAAGTCTTTTAATTGTTGTTTCATATACAAAGTTTGTGCACAACAACTCCAAGTTGTTACATATTTAGCGTTAACGGTTGATAAGGCTATGGAGTTTTGTTTCTTACAAAATCAAGATACTAATGATCATCCTATGAAGTTACATGTACGACTTGTGCTTTTCTTTTTTATATCAATTTTACATCCTGCATAATCGGCATCCAAGTAACTAATCATATTGAATCCGGTGTCCTTAGGATACCAAAGAATTGAGTACATTGTACCTATCAAGTATCTTAGAATTCTTTTAATAGCTATTTGGTGTGATTCTTTGGGTGATGATTGAAATTATGCACACATGTATACACTAAACATTATATCAGGTCTGCTTGCCGTTAGATTAGCAAGCTTCCTATCATTCCTCTATAATACTTCATATTCATCAATTTCCCTTTTTCATCTTTATCAAGACTTATTGAAGTACTCATGGAAGTTCCTATAGGTTTATTACTTTCCATTTTAAACTTTTTAAGCATATCTTTTATGTATTTGGATTGACTTATAAAAGTCTCATTCTTTGCTTGTTTAATTTGCAGTCCTAGGAAAATAGTTTAATTCCTCCATCATGCTCATCTCAAATTCATTTTGCATGCACTTTGCAAATTCCTTACATAATTCATCATTCGTAGCACCAAATATGATATCATCAACATAGGTTTGTATTATAAGCATGTCTTCGTTTTTGGTTTTAATGAATAAGGTGCTATCTACCTTTCCTCTTGAGAAGCCATTATCTAGTAAGAATTTGCTTAATCTTTCATACCAAGCTCTAGGAACTTGTTTTAATCCGTACAATACTTTAGTTAATCTATACACATAATCAATATGTTTTATGTCCTCAAATCCATTAGGTTGTTCTACATATACCTCTTCATTTATATAACCATTCAAGAAGGCATTTTTTACATCCATTTGGTATAATTTGAATTCCTTATGGGATGCGTAAGTTAAAAGCATTCGAATTGCTTCCATTCTAGCTACGGGGGCAAAAGTCTCATCATAGTCTATTCCTTCTTCTTGATTGTATCCTTGAGTTATAAGTTTTGCTTTATTTCTTACAACTATGCCATTTTCATCCTTTTTATTCCTAAATACCCATTTAGTTCCAATTATTGAATGTTCATTGGGTCTAGGAACTAATCTCTAAACTTTATTTCTTTCAAATTGATTCAACTCTTCTTGCATGGCAACTATCCACAAATCATCACTTAAGGCTTCTTCTACATTTTTTGGTTCTTCTTGAGATAAGAAGGCATAGTGATTGCATAAATTCTTTAAAGATGATCTAGTAATTACTCCTCTAGAAGGTTCTCCTATGGTTTGATCTTGAGGGTGATTTCTTACATATTTGCATTCCCTTGGTAATTCTAGATTTTTTATAGGATCATCTTTTGGAATTTCTTCATTATTCTCTTCTTTTTCTTCTTTGGTTTCTAGACCTTCTTCTTTTTGTAAAATATCATCTTTTTCTTCATTCTTGATTTCTTTTGCAAAGGGATTTGATTCATCAAAGGTTACATAAATTGATTCAATAGTTGTTAGTGTTCTCTTGTTGTAGATTCTAAAAGCCTTACTACTTGCAACATATCCAAGGAAGATACCTTCATCTGACTTAATATCAAATTTCCCTAAGTCATCTTTGTTATTAAGTACAAAACACTTACATCCAAAAACATGAAAGTAAGCTATGTTTGGCCTTTTTCCTTTCTATAATTCATAAGGAGTTTTATTTAGGCTTGATCTAATGGAAACTCTATTTATTACGTAACAAGCGGTATTAACAGCTTCAACCCAAAAATACTTAGATTGTTTATTTTCATTTAACATTGTTCTAGTCATTTCTTGAAGGGTTCTATTCTTTCTTTCAACGACTCCGTTTTGTTGTGGAGTTCTAAGGGCTAAGAAATTATGACTAATTCCATGATCATTACAAAATTTTTCAACATCTTTATTTTTGAACTCTCTTCCTTGATCACTTCTTATATTTGATACATTGTATCCTTTCTCATTTTGGAGTTTCTTGCATAGATTTATCAACATATTACAAGCCTCTTCCTTTGATGCTAAAAACAATACCCAAGTAAACCTAGAATAGTCATAAACTATTACGAAGGCATATTGCTTACGTCCTAAGCTTTGAGTTCTAGTAGGATAAAACAAATCCAATTGTATAAGTTCTAAGGGTCTACTTGTTGATATATGTTTCTTCTTTTTAAAGCTTGTCTTGATTTGTTTTCTAAGTTGGCAAGCATCAGAAAGTTTATCCTTAATGAACTTTGTATTAGGTAAACCTTTGACTAAATTCTTCTTAGATAGTTTTGATAGAAGATCCATGCTTGCATGTCCTAGTCTTCTATGCCATAGCCAACTAGCTTCACTTATGGCAGCCAAGCATGTTACATTTTGAGAAATTAGACTTTCAAGGTTTATACAATACACATTGTTAATTCTATAGGCTATGAATAGAATTTCATGATTTCTAGGATTTTGAACTATACACTTTTCTTTCTTAAATATTATGTCATGACCTTTGTCACTAAGTTGACTTATACTTAGAAGATTATGTTTTAGTTCATCAACTAACAAAACATCATCAATAGTAAATGAGGGTTCTTCACCAATTTTGCCTATGCCGATAATTTTACCTTTGGCATTGTCACCGAAGGTCACATATTCTCCATCTCTTTGAGTTAGGGTGGTGAATTTTGTTCTATCTCCCGTCATATGTCTTGAACACCTGCTATCTAAGTACCATTTTTCGTTGGACGGAGTAGACCTAAAACATACCTACAAGGAAGGATTTATGGCGTTACTTTTTGGAATCCAAACCTTCTTAATTCTTTTTAAATCATGTCTAGTTTTAGTGTTAATTTTTCACTCATTCTTAACTTTGACATATTTCTTCTTAAGTGGACAATTAAACATTATGCCTCCCTTATTCCTACACAAGTAACAAGTAGTATGTTCATGTATGTTTAAAGAGGATGTACTTGCAAAGTATTTTGCTTCTTTCACAAAGTATCCCATGAATAAGTTCTTCTTTCTTTTGTTTGCAATTCCTGTTGTAACCTATTCCTTCTTTGTTGTTAGCTATCCTTTGTTGTCCAACCATTTTCTAAAAATTCTCTTTTCCTCTAGTGAAGTTGTAAATGATTTTTTCTTTATATTCAATTTTACTTTTGAGATCATTTATCTCTAGATCTTTCTTGTCATCATCATTCACTTGTGATTTTACTAATTCTTGAGACATATTATTAATTTATTTCATTGGATCATTAATGTGAGAATCCTTTTTTTTTTTTTTCCGACCAATTTAGAACTTTCTAGTTGATTCTTAAGATTTTCATTTTGTTGTTTTAAGGCTACGTTTCTCTTAGATACTTTGATAAACCTATTGTGTAAGTTAAATAGTTCAACTTGAATTTCTTTGTAAGAAGGCATACTTTCACATGAATCATTACATGATTCATCACTTGATTCTTCTGGGGAGGAGTAGTAAGAATTTAGCTCAGCGTTGTGTGCCATGAAGTACATGTTTGTCATCTCTTGTTTGCTGGATTCATTCTTCGACTTGCTCAAGCTTGTATCATCCCATGCGGCTTCCATTGTTGTTTTCTTCTTTTCTTTCTTGAGCTGTGGACAATCAGGCTTAATGTGTTCGACCTTTTTACAATGATATAGGAGGATCATTTTTATTTTTATTTTTATTTTCTTTCTTACTTGTTTCACCTTTTTCATTTTTTGTACCTCTGAATTTTCTAGTGAACTTCTTGTTTCTTTTAAAGAATTTTCCAAGTCTTTTAGTGATAAGTGCTAGTTCTTCATCATCTAATTCACTTGTTTCATCATCTTCTTCACTTGAGCTTTCTTTAAATGCTTTAAGAGCTATAGATTTCTTATTTTTTGTTTTCAGTGTTTCTTTCTTTCATAACCATTTCAGAAGTGAGAAGTGATCCTATAAGTTCATCTAGTGAGGTTGTTTTGAGATTTCTACCTTTTTTTATGGCTATGACTTTTGATTCCCAACCGAGTGGAAGTCCTCTAAGGATTTTACATATCATTTCATAAGTGGAATAATTTTTCCCTAGTGCATTTAATGAGTTTATGATATGTGTAAACCTAGTGTACATGTGTGTGATGGATTCATCAGGATTCATCTTAAAGGCTTCGTATTCACTAGTTAACATATCTATTCTATTGTCTCTGATATCTACGGTACTTTTGTAGGTTACTTCAAGTTTATCCCAAATTTCCTTTGCTTTTTTATAAGCCATAACTCTATTGAATTCATTGATGCCAAGTGCACAATATAGGGCATTTATATAACTAGAGTTGACTTGCAGCTTTTTATGATCAATCTTGGTCATCTCTTTTTCTTCCTTAGGAACTTATTTTCTGTCTACTAGTTTGGTAGGAATTAAGTCACCATTTGTGACAACCTTCCAATCTTTCCAATCCATAGTTTGAAGATAAGTCATCATTCATTGTTTCCAAAATGTGTAATTAAGTCCGCAAAAGATAGGTGGTCTAGTTGAGGATTAACCCTCTCCAAAGGGAGCTACTCCTACATGTGCCATGTAGATCTTTATATAACTACTTTTTAAGATTGGTTATAACATGGCTCTAATACTAATTGAAAGTCAAGGTGTAGTCCTAAGAGGGGGGGTGAATTGGGATATTAAAATTTTCTTTCAATTTTTTTTTAAGCATTCTTTAACCTTTAGCAACACTCAACAAAAACTTAGTTTGTTTAATTAATCCACAATCACACTTAATCTCAACACAAGTAAACAATAACCAAACAATCCAATCAAACACAATATACTCAATCAAGATATAAGATGTAGCACTTTTCAGCTTTAGAAAAAACTCAAGGTAGAGTTCGTTTGTAGCCTGTGAATATGTGTTTGTTTCAAGTCCTATAATGAATGAAATTTGCTTGTCCTCTCTCAACTATTAATAACGTACTCCCTTTTAGGTTTTCGAAAATTTTAATCAAACATACTTTCTTAAGTTAGCCTTCTTAATCTCGGTTTTTGATATTCAGCAACCTGCACTCTGCATACACACCACACAATTTATATATATATATATATATATATATATATATATATTTGTTGAAAGTAAAGAGAAGGGTAAGAGTGAGACCAAGATTTTTACAAGATTCGGCTTATTCCTAGCCTACGTCTTTGCCTTAGGCCAATACCACCTAAGGTTTCCACTATAGCACTCCTTTTCGAGCGGAGCAAATCTTTACAAATCCCTCTTTTAAGGGTAGAGCCCCCTCTCCAAGCGATACCCCACGCTTGGTCAAATGATCCAAACAATCTTTAAATCGTCAACAACTACAAGAAAGACAATAGACAATCTGGTGTACAATGACACTCTCAAAAGAGTAGATTAGTACAATTGAAAGCACTATATACTTCAATATAAAATATCAAAGGAAATAGAATTAAAGCTCAAGAGTGATTTCATCAAATTTATTTTCTAGATGAGAATCAACGATTCAGAAGTTTAGAACTCGAAGAAGGATGATTCAGTACTTTAGAATTCTTTAGCAATTCAGATTTGCAATAGTGAGAAAAGAGATCTTTGAGAAAGCAAGAGAGTTTTCAACTTTTGAGTAGATTTTTAATTACTTGGTGTGGTTTGATTTGATAAAACATGTATTTATAGGCTCATAAATGTATTTCCGTGTTGCCCAAGATTACTTGGAGTATTTCCCAAGTTTTTTTTTATAAATTTGGGGCCCAAGAAGCTTAAGTTTGAAATTTAAAACATTTAAAAATTATAGTTGTTAACAGTATTCAATTGACTGAAGCATCGGGTTTAGTCTTTTGAAGTTCTTTAAAATACTGAAAATATAACTGAAAACAGGGTCAGTCAACTGGGGTGACACAATTTAGTCGTTTGAGGCTATACTGCCTTTTCAGGAATTCATCAAGAAATTCTTCAATAGACTAAACGTAATCTTCATCGTCTGAGGAAATTCTTCAATCTTTTGAGATTAAACTTCAGTCATCTAGGTAGTTAAAAATCTATTTTTTTAGTTTAGTTTTCAAAAACTCTTTGCTTTCTTGCTTTAATTACTCATAAAACTTTTTCCGGGATTTTTAAAATAAAGTTTCTAAGGCCATAATAACCTCTAAAAAGCTTCAAAATATTTCCATGTGATATTTCAATATGAAGTACTTACATCATTTGTCTTAAAGCCTTAAACATTCTAATCTTCAAGTCTTCCATGGTTTCTTGCTTTGAATCCCCTTTTGACTTGAGCTTGAGTCGTCTTTAAATACTTTACTCATTTTTGTGTTGCTTGAGCTTCCTTTGGATCACTTTAAATATGAATATGACTTTTTAGTCCTTAGTGATCTTGAACTTTTATTTCTATTCTTTCTTTTGAACTTTGTCATTAAGAATTCTTGAAACATTATCACTTTAACAACACATGTTAAATCAACCTTCATTTGTTATCATCAAAATGAGATTTGGAAGCCAAGTTAGGCCAACAAAGGGTTTATTAGGCCTAGCATGTTACCTTGGGAAGCGCCAATTCTATTTGTAAAGAAGAAAGACGGGACTATGAGAATGTGCATCGATTATAGGGAAATAAATAAAGTGATGATCAAGAATAAGTACCATTTTCCTAGAATCGATGACCTATTTGATCAGCTCTAGGGGACCCAAGTTTATTCCAAGATTGATCTTCGGTTGGGATACCATCAGGTAAAAATTAAAGTAGAGGATATTCTGAAGACAACATTCAGGTTCAGATATGGCCACTATGAATTTATTGCTATGCCATTTGGCCTGACTAATGCACCCACAACATTTATGTACTTGATGAATCAGGTATTCCATCAGTACTTGTACCAATCTGTTGACTCTATGAGTCCAATCTGGTTTTGATAATGACAAATCACTTGGTATTTGATCTGTGTATTGAGATTGTGAACATGAACAATATTTAGCATGGAACCTCACAAGTCCAACCAACAATCCTTTTGAATATGTCAATCCAATCAACAAGGTAAGCTTGATTTCATAATATGAAACAAAATAGAAATTTCAGCAAGCTTCCAAAATTCAGATTTTGATATCAAATAAGTTAATCTGAATTTAATCAATAAGTTAATGAGCTTTGATATTTATCAATCAATGTATTCCTTTAAGGTTTCCGCAAACTTTGATATTTATCAATCAACGTACTCCCTTTAAGGTTTCCGCAATTCCCAATAAAAAATTAATTTCAAGTAATGAAGTAAGCATCCATGCAATTTATATATGCAGAAAATTAAAGAGATTTAGGGAAGAGAAAGACACCAAGATTTTACAAGGTTCGGCTATACCCGCCTACGTCCTCGTCTTAGGTAAACCACCTAAGGATTTCACTATACCACTCCTTTAACCGAGCGGAGCAAACCGTTTACACACTCCTTCAAGTAGGATGGAGTCCTCCTCTTCAAGCGATATCCCATGCTTGATAATCCAACGATTCTAAAACCTAAGGTGTAGTCCTAAAAGGGGGGGCGGGGTGAATTGGGTCTTTTAAAAAATTCCTTAAATCCTTTTTGTTCATTTTTATAATTTTTTAAGGCTTTCTTGTATTCTTGTTAATCGAGCAATCCACAAAAAACTCCTATTTCCTCTAATTAATCCACAATCACAACAACCACAATCAATCAATCAACTATTCAAGCAAAACAAACATACACCAAGAAATCAATTTGGAATATTTAGCGACCCTGTATATGAATGTGAAGTTCCTGTACTTGGCTTTTGAATTTGAATATTAAAATGACATCCAAGTACCTTTTTAATATTAGAATTTAAATAAACCTTCAGCTAATAGGTTTTGGGATATTAACCAATCAACGTACTTCCTTTTAGTTTCCGAAAAATATCAATTAACCAACGTACTCCCTTTCGGTTTCTGCAAGCCCAAAAATAAATTGGACTTTGGGTTTACTTAATTTCCAATATGCGTTACTTTATGATTAAAAAATATTAAAACATCCATGCAGGTTATATCATTGCTGAAATGTAAAAGAGAGTAAGGGAAAGAGAATGACACCACTAATTTTATGAGGTTCGGCTTACCCCAGCCTACGCCCTCGCCTTAGGTCAACCACCTAAGGAATTCATTATACCTTGTTCCTTCCGAGAGAAACAAAAACCTTACAACAATTACCCTCTTTTTTAGGAAGAGAAACCTCTCCAAGCAATAACTTGTGCTTGGTCCAACGATCCAACAAACTTTTGAACCGTCAAAGATCAATATGAAAGAAATAGATCTGCGTACAAAAACACTCCCAAAATTCAGAGCAGGTTGTACAAATTAAATTATAAATCGTACTTCAAAAATGAAAGCTAAATAGAAAATGTCTAGCTTTAAATGTTTAGAAGTCCAATGGTTCTTAAAAAAAATTTGAATGCAACTTGGAACCAATCTCTTGTTTGTCAATCCACCAATATCGTATAGTTTTTCTCCAGCAAAATGATAAGAATTTCAGTGCAGGGATCGTATATAACTTCGGCGTATTGCTCGTTTGATCTTTTTGCTACTTTTGCTTGTGTATTTTTTCATTGCTCAAAGGAGGTATTTATAGACTTTTTCAAAAAAAGTTTCCTCATTTAGCACGAAGCATTTAGGTAACTTTTCAAAGAGTATTAAATTATAGAAATAATTTTGAAAATATTCCATTTAGGTAAATTTTTCAAAAAAGAATAAATTATAAAATTATTTTTGAAAATCTTCCAGTTAGGTAACTTTTAAAAAATATAATAAATTATAAAATTAATTTTGAAAATTTTCCCACAAGTGTGAAATTCAAAGATTTTTAATTTTGACAATCTTCCCGCAAGTTTGAAATTCAAACATTCTTAATTTTGACAATCTTCCCATAGGTTTGAAATTCAAAGATTCTTAATTTTGACAATCTTCCCACAAGTCACAAATTCTCAATTTTGACAATTTTTAAAACTCTAGTTTACTTGAAAAACTTAATTGGAACATTTTTTAAAAAAATTTAAGAGTTTTTCAAATAATGATCTCTGGATCTTTGATTCTTAAGGAGCTTCACATATCTAAATAGCATTGATTTTGAAGTAATTATAACAATCCTTCTAATCATGGTCTCCTTAATCACTAAGTCCTTTAGCCTTTCGAGGTTCACTTTTGACTTTAAGATTTGCTTGGCCTTTAACCTCTTCATTTGTTGTTCATTACTTCAATATTCTGAGGAACCTCCACTAGATTGACATTGATCTTTAGCTTATCAACCGTGAGTTTCCTTTTATGTAGATCTGAAATCAAATCACTTAACACCACATGTTAAAGCATCCTTCATTTCGTTATTATCAAATAAGATTGAAAACCCCAGTTAGGCCAACAACCTCCCCCTTTTTTATGATGACAAATAAGGAGTAAAAAACATGAATAAGTGTTAAAAAAAAAAAAATCTCCCCCTTGCCACTAGCATTATTCTACCCCCCCTTACAATAAGCATTATTTTAGCAATTTGTAGATTCAAGACGAATCATACTCAATGCTCAATTTTTCATTCTTATCATGCTCAACATGCTCAAATATGATTTTTCTTTATCATGCTCAACATGATCAAAATTCAAATCATGCTCTTAATCATGCCAAAATTTTTGCTCCAATACTACTCCCCTTTTTGACATCAATCAAAAAAGGGTAAACATTCAAATAAACATAGGATCACACACTTCTCAATCATGCCAAAATTCAATACCATATTTCATATTGGGCATTCTTATTTCATATGTGTTGTGACATCTTTGAATTTTCAATCATGCATACGGTGCCCAACATTCATATTTGTGAAAAAAAATACTTAAAAAAAATTACATTTGTCATGCATAATGCATCATTCAAATACCACGATCATGACAATATTACCAATGCTCATAATTATGGTGTATTGCTAAAAAATCAAGTGATATATTCATGGATAGCAATATACATCTTAGATATTCTTGTTAAAGTTTTATCATGCACTTCTCATAGATGCCAATTTTTCATTTATTCATGTGATCATAAGCATACATGGTCAAGACATTTCAAAAATTATGTTTCATACTCAATAACTTTCTGCTCATATTTTCAAAATACTAATTTCAAGATACCAATTTTTCAAACATCTACATGTAGCATGCTGCATATCACATATCATGTAGCATGCTGCATATCATATATCATGAGCTTATTTTTCAAGCAACAAGGAAAGCAATCCAAGCTAAGTGTTGTATTATACAACACATCAAAGCACACGCCAAAACAAACTTAGATCACACAAAGAGACAAACCCTAGGTCAGTTAACTGACATTTTTAAGTTTCACAAACAAGTCTAGGGTTGCTCTATCAGTCAGTAGGCTGACCTCAGTGTCAGTTGGCTGACTGCTCTCAGGTTCAAGGCAATGTACCTCAGTCAGTTGGCTGACCTCAGGGTCAGTTGGCTGACTGGCCTCTGTTCCAAAAGAAAAAAAAAAAAAAAAAACTTCAGTTAGTTAGCGGACCTTAAAGTCAGTTGGCTGACTATAGATTTTTTTTAAGCCTTGTCTTTTTAGTTTGTTTCTCTACTATGTAGTAGACCAAGCTCTCTTCTAATGGTTATAAACCTATATTCTGAGAGTGATTTAGTAAAGATATCAGCCCATTGATTATTTGTATTGATAAATTCTAGAATGATGTCTTTTTTTTTAACATGATCTATTAGGAAGTGGGGTCTTATGTCAATGTGCTTTGTTCTTGAGTGTGAAATAGGACTTTTAGATATGTTAATCACACTCGTATTATCACACTTAATTGGTACAATTTTGTATTTCAAATTGAAATCTCTTAATTGTTGTTTCATGTAAAGAGTTTGTGCACAACAACTACCAGCAGCTACATATTCGACTTTAATAGCCGACAAAGTCATGAAATCTTGTTTCTTAGAAAACCAAAAACCTAAGGATCTTCCTAAGAAGTGGCATGTGCCACTTGTGCTTTTTCTATCTATCTTACAACCGGCATAGTCCACATCTGAATAATTGATTATTTTATAATCGATATCTTTAGGGTACCATAGTCCTAAGTCCATAGTGCCTATTAAGCATCTTAGGAGTCTTTTAAGAGCTATTTGGTGTGATTCCTTAGGTGTTGATTGAAAACGTGCACACATACACACATTAAACATTATATCGGTCTACTGGCTGTTAGATATAATAGACTTCCAATCATACCTCTATAGTGCTTTGTGTCTATGGATTTTTCCTTTTCATCTTTGTCTAGGCTGATGGTGGTACTCATAGGTGTGCTTACGGGTTTACTATTTTCCATAACAAATGTTTGTATCATTTCTTTTATGTATTTGGATTGAATTATAAAAGTCTCATTCTTTGCTTGTTTAATTTGCAGTCCAAGAAAATAGTTTAATTCCCCCATCATGCTCATTTCAAATTCTTCTTACATACATTTTGCTAATTCTTTACATAGATGTTCATTTGTAGCACCAAATATTATATCATCTACGTAGATTTGAACTAAATGTCATCTTCCTTATTTTTAATGAAAAGGTACTATCAATTTTTCCTCTTGAAAATCCCTTCTCAATTAGAAATCCACTAAGTCTTTCATACCAAGCCCTAGATGCCTGTTTTAATCCATACAAAGCCTTAGTTAGTCTAAATACATGATTAGAATTTTCAATATCCTCAAAACTAGGGGATTGTTCAACATATACCTCTTCATTAATATATGACTCACTCGAAAAATGAGCAGCTCAGAAGCTATCCCAAGTATAGGAGTTCTGTCGTGTAATATTAAGCCCAAAGGCTAGATCGTCTTCTCAAGGAATGCATTTTAATCTCAAAATTTATGTTCGTCCAATCGAAAATAAAAATGTACTGAACTCAGTTCAGATTCGGGATTTTCAAGGTTGTCTCAATTTTACTTTTGACAAATTAAATAACACACGAATTAAAACTCTAAACCTAGCATGCACTGAAATTGAGAGCAAAAATGGAAACTCTAATCTACTCAAGGAAACACTGAAACACGCGCTAATTAAAGATGATGACTTTTAACACGGAATTAAAATATGCACTGAAGGAAAACCTAAAGATGAACTTTTTACTCAAGAACCAACCTTTTTTTATGCAGTCAATAATTAGAACGGAAATTAAAACTCTAACAACTAAACAATAACGGGAACAAATAAAAATAAAAATTAAAAATAAATCTAATGCTAATATCAATTGAGATGAGAAAGAAAATAAATAGAATTTAATACTAATCATCCAACAAGGATTCAAAACTTCAAAACATGAATAGAAATTTTACTAAAATTTAACAATAACTAATTAAAAACAAGAGTAAATAAAGAGAAAAGCAAAGAAGAGAGAGATATATATAGAAACAGAGCCATGGGAGTTAGAGAATGCTTGGAGGAGCAGCAGCTGCAATGGACCTCTCGGGTGTTGTCTGGTATGGCAGCAAGGTTGCTGTGTTTGTGGAGGTCTCGGGTGTTGTCTGTTGGTAGAGAAATTTAGGAGCAGCTGAGAGTTGCAACAGCTAGTTTTGGGGCAAAGGCTTGTGGCTAGAACAGGAGCTAGTATGGCTGTATGTGACCGGAGAAGAAGCTTTCGGAGGGAATCTCCTGTTGCTCAGGTGCTGGCAGCAGATTGCTAATGGCAGCAGGCTGCTATTACTCTTTGGGTGAGTGCTCTGTTCGGGGGAGTGCTATGAATGCTGCAGCTATGGACTGAAGAAGTTACAGGGGCTAGAACTGAAAGCTGATACAAAGAGAAGAGATTAAGGGAGAGAGCAGCCAAGGAAGATACAGAGAAAGAGAGAGGCCAAGGAACAGCAAGGTGGATAAAGAAGAAGAAGAAGAAGAAGAAGGGATAGGAGAAGAGAAGATGAAGCTGGGGCAGCACCCAATAGGGAAAAAGGAAGAATAAGAGAGTATTTAAATGGGAAAAAATTAGCTTGCCCTAAACCCACGAGACCAACTTGACCTGGCAACTTGACCCAACCCGAATTGTTATATTTTTTTTTCATTTTTTTCATTCTCTGTTCATCACAAATCTGACTCTTCTTGAGTCCATTTCTCACAAAACTTAAAACAAAAAAGTTGTAGATAATCCTTTCCTCTTTTTCCAAAAATTTGAATCGTCTCGATCAGAGCTCGGACGAAAAAGTTATGCATGAAATACGAACAGGTGTCGATTTTGGTTCTCGAGAATTTTCCTGTGATAAAATATTACCAAAAATTCATAAATTGTGCAATAAAACTCAAGAATGATAAATTCAGCACTTTATTAAAATATTGGATAAATTTGGATACTTAATTAAAAATATAATCATAAAGTCCGGGTTAAGATGCCCAATTACGCAGTTTTGACGCGTAATCACATATACCTCTTCATTAATATACCCATTTAAAAATGCACTTTTGACATCCATTTGGTATAACTTAAATTATTTGTAGGAAGCATAGGCTAACAACATTCTAATAGCTTTCATTCTAGCTACGGGGGCAAAGGTTTCATCATAGTCTATTCCTTCTTCTTGATTGTACCCATTTGCTACAAGTCTAGCTTTGTTTCTAGTGATTATACCATTTTCATCCTTTTTATTTCTAAATACCCTTTTAGTTCCTATGATATAATGATTTTCTGGTTTGGGTACTAATTTCCATACTTGGCTTCTTTCAAATTAGTTTAATTCTTCTTGCATTGCAACTATCCAATATTCATCCTTAAGGGCTTCTTCAGCATCTTTAGGTTCATTTTGGGATAGGAATGCATAATGATTGTAAAGGTTCTTTAGTGAAGATCTAGTAGTCACACCTCTAGATGGTTCACCTATAATTTGTTCTTGAGGGTGATTTTTCTTATACTTCCATTCTCTTGGTAATTCCATATTTTATATGAGTTCATCTTTTGACTTTTCTTCGTTTATTTCCTTTTTTTCCTTGATTTCTATCTCATCCTCCTTTTTGAACATATCATCTTTTTCTTCATTTTTGACTTCTCTTGAAAAAGGGTTAGATTCATCAAAGTCTACATGAATTGATTTAACTATGGTGAGTGTTCTTTTGTTGTAGATTCTATAGGCTTTACTATTTGTGGAGTATCCTAGGAAAATGCTTTCATTGATTTAGCATCAAATTTTCCTAAGTTGTCTTTGTTATTTAGGACGAAACACTTACATCCAAAGACATGAAAGTAATTTATGTTAGGCCTTCTTCCTTTCCACAAGTCATAGGGTTTCTTGTTTAGGTTTGATCTAATGGAAACCCCGTTAATTATATAGCTAGCTGTATTTACAGCTTCGGTGCAAAAATATTTGGGTAGGTTATTTTCATTAAGCATGGTCCTTGCCATTTCTTGTTGGGTTCATTACAAAACTCCATTTTGTTGTGGGGTTTTAGGTGTTGAAAAGTTGTGATTTATGTCATGTTCATTACAAAATTTTTCAACTTCTTGATCCTTAAATTCTCTTCCTTGGTTACTTCTAATATTTGAGACATTAGACCCTTTCTCATTTTGAAGCTTCTTACATAAAGTGATTAATGAGTTGCAAACTTGTTCTTTGTTAGCTAGGAACAACACTCATGTGTATCTTGAGTAATCATCAACGATTACGAAAGTGTATTGTTTTCCTCCTAAACTTTGGGTTCTAGTAGGACCAAACAAGTCTAAGTGTATGAGTTCTAGGGGTCTACTAGTTGATATATGTTTCTTCTTTTTGAAACCTTTTTTTTATTTGTTTTCCTAGTTGACAAGCATCACACACTTTATCTTTGACAAATTTGGTGTTAAGCAAGCCTTTAACTAAATTCTTTTTAGAGAGCTTGGATATAAGATCCATGCTTGCATATCCTAACCACCTATGCCAAAGCCAACTATTCTTGCTCATGGCTGCTAAGCAAGTTATGTCTTGAGAGATCAAACTATCAAGTTTTATGCAATATACATTGTTCATTCTAAGTGCAGTGAATAATGTCTTTTTATCCTTAGAATCTTGAATTATGCATTTGTCTCTCTTAAACATTATTTCAAATCCTTTGTCACTAAGTTAACTAATGCTTAGTAAATTATGCTTTAGACCATCTACTAACAAGACATCATCTATAGTAAGTGAAGAGTCTTTTCCTATTTTACCAATTCCGATGATCTTGCCTTTTGCATTGTCACCGAAGGTTACAAATCCTCCATCCTTTTAAATGGAGAGGTGAACTTAGATTTATCTCCCGTTATATGCCTTGAACATCCGCTATCCAAGTACCATTTATCCTTAGATGGAGTGGTCCTAAAGTAAACCTATAAGAAAGGATTTAAGTTGTTACTTTTGGAACCCAATCCTTCTTAACTTTCTTTAAATTTTGCCTAGTTTTAGCATTTATCTTCCACTCATTCTTTACTTTAATATACTTTTTCTTAAGTGGACAAGTAAACTTTATTTGTCCTTTGTTTTTGCACATGTAACAAGTGGAGTGCTCATAAATATTCATTGATGAAGTGCTTGCATAATATTTAGATTGATTTACGAAATATCCCCAAAACAAGTTTTTCTTTCTTTTGTTGGGTGCTCCATTATAACCAACTCCTTCTTTGTTGTTTGTCATTCTTTGTTTTCCTACCATATTTTCTAAGTTATCATTACCTTTGGTAAAGTTGTAGATGACTTTTTCTTTCTCTTGAATTTGGTTTTTGAGATCATTTATTTCTTGCACTTTTTTACTATCTTCATTTACTTGAGACTTAGCTAATTATTGAGACAAGTTATCTACTTTCTTCTCAAGTTCTTCAATATTTAAGTCTTTTTCTTCTTTAACAAGTTTTTCGGATTCAAGTTGATTTCTAAGTGCTTCGTTTTGTTGTTTCAAGCTTGTGTTCCTCTTTGAGACTTTAATAAACTTGTTATGTAGAAAGCGTAATTCAGCTTGAAATTCTTTGTAAGAGGGCATACTTTCACAAGAATTACTACAAGATTCATTACACGAAACTTCAGACAAAGAATAATAAGAGTTTACCTCTTCGTTATGCGCCATGAAGCACATGTTTGCTACTTCTCGATCACTTGACTCACTTTCCGATTCACTCGAACTAGTGTCATCCCAAGTTGCCTTCATTGCAGGCTTCTTTTTCTTCTTTTCCTTCTTGAGTTGTGGGCATTCCGGTTTGATGTGCCCGACCTTTTTACAATGATAGCAAGTGGGAGGATCATTTTTGTTTTTGTATTCTTTTTTATTACTTTCTCATTTTTTAGCTTTTGATCCATTAAATTTTCTAGCGAATTTTTTGTTTCTTTTTAAGAATTTTCCAAGTCTTTTAGTTATGAGAGCTAAGTCCTCATCTTCTAATTCACTAGATTCATTATCTTCCTCACTTGAATATTCTTTCAAAGCTTTTATAAGCTATAGACTTCTTATTTTTGTTTTCAGTACTTCTTTCTTTCAACATCATTTCATAGGTTAGAAGAGATCCTATGAGCTCATCTAAGAAAGTTGTTTTAAGATTTCTCCCTGCCACAATGGCTGTGGCTTTTGGTTCCCAAATAGGTGGAAGTGCTCTTAGAATTTTTCGGATTATCGCATGGGTAGAATAATTTTTTCCTAAGGCACTTAGTGAGTTTATGATATGTGTGAACCTAGTGTACATGCTTGTTATACTTTCATCGGAGTTCATCCTAAAAGCTTCGTATTCACTGGTTAACATATCGATTCTACTTTCCCTAACATCTACCGTGCCTTCATAGGTTACTTCCAATTTATCTCAAATCTCTTTGGCAGTTTTACATGCCATTACTCTATTGAATTCATTTGCATCAAGTGCATAATATAAGGCATTTATTGCACTTGAGTTAATTTGTAACATTTTGTAATCTAAGTCATTTAGTTCTTTATCTTCTTTAGGTACTTCTTTTCCATTAACTAGTTTAGTGGGGATTAAATTTCCATTTGTGACAACATTCCATGCCTTCCAGTCCATTGTTTGAAGGTAAATTCTCATTCGTTGCTTCCAAAAGGTGTAATTTAACCCACAAAAAATAGGTGGCCTAGTTGAGGATTGACCCTCACCAAAGGGGCTACTCCTATTTGTGCCGTTTTGATCTTTATATAGCTACTTGTTAGGTTTTTCTATAACCGGGCTTTGATACCAATTGAAACCTAAGATGAATTGGGTCTTTTAAAAATTTTTTAGATTCTTTTTGTTCCTTTTTACAATTTTTTAAGGCTTTCTTGTACTCTTGATAACCGAGCAATCCATACAAACTCCTATTTCTTCTAATTAATCCACAATCACAACAACCACAATCAATCAATCAACTATTCAAGCAAAACAACCATGCACCAAGAAATCAATTTGGAATATTTAGCGACCCTGTATATGAATGTGAAGTTCCTGTAGTTGGCTTTTGAATTTGAATATTAAAATGGCATCCAAGTACCTTTTTAATATCATAATTTAAATAAAGCTTCAGCTAATAGGTCTTGAGATGTTAACCAATCAATGTACTTCCTTTCGGTTTCCGCAAAAGATTAATTAACCAACGTACTCCCTTTCGATTTCCGCAAGCCCAAAAATAAATTAGACTTTGGGTTTATTTAATTTCCAATATGCATTACTTTATGATTAAAAAATATTAAAGCATCCACGCAGGTTATATCATTGCTAAAATGTAAAAGAGAGTAAGGGAAAGAGAATGACACCACAACTTTTACGAGGTTTGGCTTACCCCAGCCTACGTCCTCACCTTAGGTCAACTACCTAAGGAATTCACTATACCTTGTTCCTTCCGGATGGAACGAAAACCTTACAACAATTACCCTCTTTTTTTAGGAAGAGAAACCTCTCCAAACAACAACTTGTGCTTGGTCCAACGATCCAACAAACCTTTGAACCATCAAAGATCAAGATGAAAGAAATAGATCTGCGTACAAAAACACTCTCACAATTCAGAGCAGGTTGTACAAATTAAATTCTAAATCGTACTTCAAAAATGAAAGCTAAATAGAAAATGTGAAACTTTAATGATTTAGAAGTCACAAATGGTTTTCAAAAAAATTTGAATGCAACTCGAAACCAATCTCTTGTTTGTCAATCCACCAATATCGTATAGTTTTTCTCTAGCAAAATGATGTGAGCACATGAAAACTT
This sequence comes from Malania oleifera, assembly GCF_029873635.1. Lineage (NCBI taxonomy): Eukaryota > Viridiplantae > Streptophyta > Magnoliopsida > Santalales > Ximeniaceae > Malania > Malania oleifera. The sequence continues at coordinate 63,732,067 of NC_080426.1, forward strand.
TTAGGAAAATTTTAGTGCCGCGATCGTATATAACTTCGGCGTATTGCTCGTTTGATCTTTTTGCTACTTTTTCTTGTGTATTTTTTCATTACTCAAAAGAGGTATTTATAAACTTTTTCAAAGAAAAGTTTCCTCATTTAACATGAAACATTTAGGTAACTTTTCAAAAAGTATTATATTATAGAATTAATTTTGAAAATCTTCCATTCAAGTAATTTTTTCAAAAAATATTAAATTATAGAATTATTTTTGAAAATTTTCCATTTAGGTAACTTTTAAAAGAAATATTAAATTTTAAAATTACTTTTGAAAATTTTCCCACAAGTTTGAAATTCAAAGATTTTTTATTTTGACAATCTTCCCACAAGTTTGAAATTGAAACATTCTTAATTTTGACAATCTTCCCACAAGTTTGAAATTCAAAGATTCTTAATTTTGAAAATCCTCCCACAAGTCAAAAATTCTCAATTTTGACAATCTTTAAAACTCTAGTTTACTTGAAAAACTTGATTAGAACATTTTAAAAATATTTTTAAGAGTTTTTCAAATAATTATCTCTGGGTCTTTGATTCTAAAGGAGTTTTACATATCTAAATAGCATTGATTTTGAAGTACTTACAACAATCCTTCTAATCATGGTCTCCTTGATCACTATGTCCTTTAGCCTCCTTCAGCCTCTCGAGGTTCACTTTTGACTTTAAGATTTGCTTGGCCTTTAACCTCTTCATTTGTCATTCATTGCTTCATTATTCTGAGGAGCTTCCACTAGATTGACATTGATCTTCAGCTTATCAACCATGAGTGTCCTTTTACCTAGATCTGAAATCAAATCACTCAACACCACATGTTAAAGCACCCTTCATTTTATTATCATCAAAACAAGATTTAAAAGCCCAGTTAGGCCAATAGATTCAACAATCCTGAACCTTAAGAAAAAACAAGATTAATAAGAACAATTCTTGTGTTTAAGAAGCACTCTCAAAAGAGCTGATTAGTGCAATTTGAATATCACAATATACTTCAATTAAATATCAATATAGAAAGATGAAGCTCAAGTCTATATCATTGGGTTATTTCTTAGATTGAAAATTTCAAGTAGAGGACAAGAGCCACGAGCTTTTAAATCAACAAGTACTCAGCTTTAGCTTTCAGAAAATATTCAGCAAGAATGCTTTGATTAAGAAAGAATTTAATCAATAGCTTATTTTGATCTTTGTTGTTGAGTTTGATTGTTGGGTTTAACATGTATTTATAGATAGAAAATGTAGTATTTTGTGTTTCTTAAGTTTCTTTGAGTATTCCCCAAGTTTTTACAAAGTTTGGGAGCAAAGCAAACACTTTTGGAAACCTTCCCACGTTGTTTTAAATTTTAATTTACAAAGGTCGGTCGCTTGTGCCTTTTAAATCAGTGTATTTTTTAAAACAGTATAGGTGTAGTCACCTGGGCCTAATGGGTCAGTCGCCTAACCTGGTTTTGTCTGCTTGTCAATCAACTAATCATATATGGTCAATCACTTGATCTACTGTCAGCTTTGACCACCCTTTCGTATTTTGGTCATAAAGTTTTCTATACAATTCCAAATTAGACGTTCTTAGTATCAACAAAAAACTAAGATAAAATCCCACAAATTTCATGTTGAATACTTTTAAAGATAAGAAACCATTGATAGATACAATTGCACTTCAATGTAGATATAGAAAAAAGAAGGGAATTTGGAGAATCTTATTTTGGTGCTTTTTATTCCAAAAATAATTTTAACCTTTTTTAAATAACTGTTAGAATTGGTGTATTCCCAAGAGGGGGGGGGGTGAATTGGAATTTAAAATTTATCGCCTAGGTTAAACCAGATGAACAGCAGTATATACAAAACGTAGGGTCAGTCTATTCAATTTCTGAATGCGTAGATAAATATAATATGGAATTTAAGTCATACGCATCATTCACCCATAACATACATGTGCGGTAAATATAAAGTGTGGAAATGTAAATGAACACACGATATGTTATCGGGGTTCGGCCAACTGTGCCTACATCCCCGCCTCTAGCTCGCAAGCAGGAAGATTTCACTAATAGCTCACTTAAGGGTGGAGCGACACCGTTTACAACCAGGTCAAATTAACATAGGGCTAACCTCAACCTTAACCAGGTCAATTTGCAGGGCTGACCTCAACCTACACGCCTTAACAGGATGACACACCTAGCTTTCCTAACCGGGTCTAAGCCAATCCGGGACTATTCCAGGGCTAGTCTCCCTCTTCAAGCTCGTGCCTGGAATATAACCAAAGTGTATTACAATCAAATGGTACAGTGATTGTACTTTCAAGTAAAGTAGATGTGTACCCAAATGCGCGCAATAATATACACCACAATATGATTGAATATATAAGCTCAAAGTGGTCTAGATGGTTCAACTCTCAACTATGTTCTATCAGTGTAATGCGTACGTGAGAGTGTCAAACAAACAATCTTTGTATCACAAGATATGTTCAATAAATAAGCTTACACAAAGATGTCTGGTCTCAAATACTTCAATCAGCAGGATATTTCAAGCATGTGAGTATCAAATGAAGTATATGCTCAGTTTGCAAAAGGTGCGTAATCTTTGTATTCAACACATAATATATGAGTGAGTGAATATTGCAACAAAGATCACAATCAAAAACACAAATATATTTTCACAAATATATCAATATAAATCACACAAGACATTTGAGTATGTTTTGAAAATGATTTTGCAACCCAAATACAAATACAAGCTTCCTAAGAAATTGCAACACAAATGCAATACTCAGGAGCTTTAACGAGTCTTCTTAGGATAGGCTTATTAGTAAAAGCCCCCTAAGAACACTTAGGTTTAGCTCTCGTAAAACCCGAATCAATCAATCAATAATAGGAGAGCAAACCTATTTAGACTATCACTCAATCAACTTACAAAGGGTTTAATTTGTATGAGAAGGTAAGTATGAGTGTAGGAGGCTTAAGAATGAGTAGTATGTGCTTTTGGATTTTCAGAGAATTTTCACTTAATCAAAGTGGCTAATCCATCTTAATTTTCTCAATGAACTCATATATATAGGCAAGGGAGAAAATATGATCGTTGGGGACCTATTGGGTATTATTAGAAAAGTTTAATGATGTTTAAACCATTTTAACCCTGTTTAAAAATATTAACTGTGGTAAAAAAATCAAGGCAACCCGAGAGGTCCAGTCGACCAGAACAAGTTCGGTCAACCAAGTTTCAAATGGTTCGGTCGACCAGGGAAATATTGAACTAAGGTCTTGGTTGACCAGGAGAGGCGATTTCCCAATTTTCTGAGTTTCGGTTGACCAGGGCATTTTGAACTGCCTGGTTCGGTCGACCAGACCGCTGGGAATTCTCCCGAGGACCCTCCGGTCGACCAGGTAGTTGGAGTACAAAAGTTCTCGGTCGACCAGATGGTCAACTGTTGACCCAGGAGGGTTTCGATCGACCAGGGCCTTTTGAACTACGAGTTGTGGTCGACCGAGTGGTCAATCTTTGACCCAAAGGAGCTTCGGTTGACCAGGCCCTTTTGAACTTCCTTCGCTGGTCGACCGGGTGGTCAAACTTTGACTCAGGATGTCTTCGGTCGACCAGGCCAAAATGAACTGGCTTGGCTAGTCGACCAAAAGTGCATCCTGTGTGCATTTCGGTCCCATTTTGAAACAAACAAGCCCTATTCAAGTGCCTAGCAAATATATGTGAAAATGTGAGTGTTCTAGAGGCACTTGGGGTCCAATTTGAAAACACCAAAAAAGTCTAGTGTCGGTCGACCAAGGGTACACCCTAAGGTCTTTCTATGGTCATTTTCTCGTTCATGATTTGGTTTGAGCTTACGTAGTAAATCATACATATGATGTGTGTGAGCTTATTACAAACCCAATACTTACTTACTATTACAGACCAATATAAATATATTACAATGAATATGATTTGGTCTTCAAGCTTTTCTTGCTTTGTGCACATCTTGATCTTATCACCCTTAGTTCCTGCACAAAACCTCAAACGCTCATTAGATACAATGAGTATTTGTCATAATCAAAACCGGGCGTGACCAATAAGGTCAATAATAACTTTTGACCTTATAAAAATATTTTTCAAATATTTTAAAAGGTATCTAGGTCTAAGTAATTAACCTAAGAGTTTCATGCAACCATATTGGAATCGTTTGAAGTACTTACATAAGACTTCTTAAAAGACTAACTTTCTAAGCGCTAAGTCTTCATGTATTTTCTTTGCTCTCTGTATCTTCATGTATTTGTTTTGCTTTCAATATCTTCATGTATTTCCTTTGACTTCCTTCATAGCTTATTGACTTAAGTACATACTTCTTCAAGTTCTTCTAGCTTTAAGTACAAGCTTTCAATAGACTTTTCAAGCACTTGACCAAATATGTTAAGTTCCTTTACTTTGTTATCATCAAAACAAGATTCTAAGCCTTGTGAGGCTAACAATTTCCATCTTTTTGATGATGACAAATAAGGAGTAAAAATGAGTAAGCCTTAATAAGGCTCCCCCTTACAATAAGCATCAACTTAACAATATTTATAATATCACGATCATTTTCAGTATCAATTTCAATATCATGCTCATATATTTCATTTCATAGTTGAGCCAGTATGCATGCTTAGGTATGCAGGTGTCATGCTCAATTTTTTGCCCAAAAATTCTCCCTCTTTTGACATCAATCAAAAAGAACAAAAAATCTAAATATCAAGGCAATAAACAACCATAAGCAAAAGTATATCTCCTATGAAGACACAAAATAGAAACTTTGCATTCATCATGCATAAAAAAATAGACAATAAGTCCCAAAAAGCATGAGAAAATACAAAAGATATTATATCAAATTTTTTGATAATTTCTAGTAATGAACAAAAATCATGATATTATTACTTAACAAGTATAACTTCCTCTGAATGAAATATATTTCATATTCAATAAATGCATAATTTCATTCTTGAAGGACAAACTATGTATCCATATATAGTATGAGTGTAAATATCATGTGAAGCTATCATAATTATTTGTCATCATTAGCAATCATCATTATCAATCATGCTTTTTAAATTTATTATGCCATGCTCATGCTCAATTTGCTAAATTTTCTCCCCCTTTTTATATCACAAAAGGATAAACCGAAAGAAATATTATGCAAAGATACTGAGGAAAAAAAAAATTGCATTTAGATTGCAATAACAAAGTCCATAATCCAGCATATTTTTCATTCATAACATGGTCATCCATTATTCAGTGTGCCAAAAAATATATAACATAATCCAACATCAGCATGTGAACTAAGATGGTCAAAAGAAAACAAATAAAAGAGGTAAGCAAAAAAATAGTAGTGTCAAACATTTCAACCCAGTTAAGTGTTTGGTTTTAGAAAATTCTTTTGTATATGAATACCAAAATTCATATGGCTTTCCAAATCTCAATACTTTCTAAGTTATGCTTTGTACAATCCAAGCTTTCTTGATTGCAGCCAACAATGCCATTCTTGTATTTATTTGTTTCAATAAGCTCAGGAACTCATCTTTAAAATTGCCCATCAACTCGTTCAACATCCTTGTATTAATTTTGATTAAGCGGCTTTCCATATATTGAACAAGGAGAATTTTCTTCTTGGTATCTGTGAGCTCTTCAGATTTTCTAAGTAGCAGCTTCTTTTAGTGTTTTAATCAATCGACTAGGGCTTTTTTTTTTTTTTTTTAATTAGTTCTTCTAAATCTCAAGTTTATGCAAAGAGCAACATATGTTGCGCTCTTAGAATTTTTAACCTCAAGAGTTTGTAACCTTTGTTTTATAATTCAACTAGGGTTTAAGCTATATCATCCCTATTAATGAATTATTTACCATGAATTTATGCATTAGATTTCATATTTTTACTCAGGTTCTCAAGGTCTCTACTATAGTAGACATCTCTATTTGTAACTTACATTTTTTAAGTATTTATCTACCATTCGAGCACATTTATAGTCATTGCTAAATCTCTTAAGATTTGCTACTTTAAACCCTGTAGGCTATGGAGCCATTACCTTCTTTTCATTTAAGTACAAATTTATCTTTCTCAGTTCCTAATAAGAATGACTATTCCTAAGATCTATGGAGTCCTTGGTTCGTGAACTAGGCTTTCATCTTGGTACCCATACTTTCTTAGGTCTTGATGATTTAACACGAGATGTTCTTTTACTTTCCAAACTTGCTTAGTTTTCACACCCTTTCTCTTTAATGGACATTCAAACTTAATGTGTCTTTTCTCCTTACATAGAAAATATGTGGTATGTGTGTAAGCATTTGAGGAGGTACTAACATAGTCTTTACACGCTCTTACAAAGTACCCCATGTAGAGGTTCTTTTTCCTTGCGTTCTCTACTCTATTGAATCTTATATTTTCTTTATCAGAAAACATTCTTTGTGATCCAATCATTTTATCCAAGTTCTCCTTTCCTTTAGTAAAGTTGTAAATTATTTTATTTTGATCCTCAATTTTACTTTCAAGGAAAAGTATTTCTATATCTTTTATTCCTTTGTAGTTTGCTTGCATCCTTACTAGCTCTTTAGTCATCTGATTTATTTTGCTTTCAAGTTTGCCAATGACTAGGTTCTTTTCTTTTTCGATAGAAGTTTGAGATCTTAAATCTTCAAGTTTTTTCATTACTTTTTCATTCTTGCTTTCCAATATCTTGATTTTTAAATCCATTTTTCTTTTAGCAAGATTTTTTTTATTCTAATTCTTTCATTACAATTTCATTCTTATTTTTCAATGAAGTATATCGTTTAGTTACTTTAACTAGAATCTTATGAATTTTGAATAATTCTGTTTGTTCTTCATAAGATGGTCTACTCTCATCACTAGATTCATCAGATGAACTAGATTCATCGTATGAATTATCCCAAGATTTGGATGAAGAGTTGTGTTCCTTATGATCATCCCATGCCATAAGACAACCATTTTCAACCTCTTGATCGCTTGATTCACTCTATGAACTATTAGAACTTATATTTTCCCATGTAGTTGTCTTCATTGCCTTTTTCCTTTTCTTTTTAGAATCCTTCTTGAGTTGTGGACAACCCGGTTTTATGTGTCCAATGTGTTGACTCTATGAGTCAAATCCTACTTTGATAATGACAAATCACTTGGTATGTGATCTGTGCATTGAGATTGTGAACATGAACAATATTTAGCATGCACGGAAGGTTAGAAAGTCATGGAAGCCATGAGGATTAACTTATATACATCTTGGCACAATACATGGAACTAAAAGAGTAGAAGAATGAAGATGCAAGCATCAAGTTCAAGATCATCGTGGGAATGGGTATTTAGAACTGAATGTATTTACATATTTCATATGATTTTATTTCGAAACTCAAAATATACCCCTGACTGACCTTAGGACTCATGCATCTCATGAAAATATTTTAGAGGTTATTTATTGACTTAGAGACTCTATTTAAAATCTTGGAAAATGTTTTATGAAGAAGCAAAGCAAGAAATCAAAACGAGTTTTGAAAAAAAAAAAAAAACTGAAGTTGGACTACCCTAACAACTGAGGATTACCCTTAGACATCTGAAGATGCAACTTCAAATGACTAAAGTTTTACTTCAAACGTCAGAAGAATTTCCACAAGAGACTGAAGAATTAGTTCAGTCATCTGAAGAATTAATTGCTGAAACACAGAACAGGCAGAACACCTTCAGATGTCTGAACCTTAAGTTCAGTCATCTGAAGCAGGGACTTCAGAAGTCTAATCCTCAATTTCAGACGTTTGACCTTGCGTCTAATTCAATTTTTTTAAAACTTTAAGGAACATCAAACATCTGAACCTTAGACCTCAGTCATCTGAACCTGCGAGAAGTTTAAAATTTTAATCTTTAGTGAGAGAACACGTGGGTTATACACTTGATCAATTTGATCCAACGGTCAGGACTTATCCTAAGGCCAAGATTACCTATATAATCAACCTCTAAACCCTAGCATCCCAACTTTTGGAATAGAATTGAGAGACTTGAACATATTGCAATACGATTTCCTACACTCCAACTTATACTCATTAAGTTTGGGCAAATCATCTTAGAAAAACGAATGGATTTCATTTACACATCTTGATAGCAAGCTTTGGTGATTGAGGTTTGGTAAACAAGGGATTGGTTTGTGTTTTTCAATATTGAGATATCTTTAAGATTTTTCATATCTCATACTCATACATCTATTACTGTTATTGAAAAATAAAAATCCTTGTGTTGTTACATAAAAATTTAATTGTGAAAGGATTTTCTAAACATCGAATATTTGGTGATCTTTAAGTTCTTAGTTTCATTCGAAGACTCAAACTTAATTATTGCGAAATCTATTTGATTGAAAAGTCTAAAGGTTCTCAATATATATTTGTGAGAAATTTTGTGTGACAAGTAAAGTTTAAAATCTTTGCAATATTTACAGTCTTTTATTTATTCAAAGATTCAACTTCACAAATTATTTGATAGCAAGAACTTAGATCTTCATAATATTTAAGACCAATTTGTTTAATAAGATCACATTCATTATTCTTGCATCTAGTAAGTTGAACTAAAACCCTAAGTTCTCCAAAGCATTTACTTATATAATTATCTTGGGAGACTTGATCATAGGGAAATTTTGTGAAGCGTATAATTCATATAACGATTACATCGTTACATACATACTGAGCTTCAAGTTTTATCATAAGGATATGTGTTAAAAATTTCCATTGTACTCAATAACTTTGTTAGAAGCAACATTGAGTTTTTTGCAGATTTGAAATTCTATATTGTAATCATGGTTCGGGTTGTGAACAGAGTGAGGAGGCAGATGTGCCTCTTGTAAGCAGCAGATTGTAAGGGAAGCTCCGTACTGGTTAAAGGAGCATGGATTTAGTGGAATCCTTGAGTGGGTTGCTCAAGGCGAGGATGTAGGTCGGGTTGGCTGAACCTCGTAAAAATTGTGTTTGTCTTCTCTCTTCCTTTACTTTTTTTAATTTTTGCAACACATTTCATTACATTTCTTGCATATGTGTATGCTGAATAACCTCATATGCACGTGATAATTAATTAGGTAAAACAGAATTTATTGAGATAATTATTTGAATTATTTTCAAGCATCTGCAATTAATTTGTTAAATATTGAAATAGGTCTTAAGTAATAAATTTTTTTTAAAATACCTAATTCACCCCCCCCCCTCAGGATTACACCTGAATTAACACAACTTTCTTGCAATTATAGCAGGTAGGAGGTTCTTTCTTTGTTTTATTTTCATTAGTTTCTTCTTTATCTGATTTGGAGTCCTGGAAGTTTCTTTTATTTTTCTTTCTAATGATTTTTGCAAGTCACTTGGTTGTGAGGGCTACATCATTCACATCCATTGTCTCGTCATCTTCATTGCTAGAACTTTCATTTGAAGCTTTAAAAGCAATGGATTACTTGGTTTTAGATTTTCCTCTAGTTCTTTCGTTTATTGCCATTTCATGAGTAAGGAGAGATCCAATTAATTCATCTAAGGAGGTATTTTTCAAATTTCTTCCTTCTGTAATTGTAGTGGCCTTACATTTCCAAATCGGTGGAAGTCCTCTGAGAATTTTTTGGATCATATTATAAGTTGAGTAATTCTTTCCTAAGGCATTGAAGGAGTTTATTATATGGGTGAACCTAGTGTACATACTTGTAATAGTTTCATCCGGGTTCATCCTAAAGGCCTCATACTCGCTTGTGAGCATGTCGATTATACTATCTCTAACATCAACTGTTCCTTCATAGGTTACTTCAAGTTTATCCCAGATTTCTTTAGTTGATTTATATGCCATGACCTTATTGAATTCATTTACATCAAGAGCACAATATAGTGCATCCATTGCACTAGAGTTTATTTACAGCATCTTAAGGTCATTATGAGTCATCTCTTTTTCTTCGTTAGGTATGTCTTTGTTGTCTACGTTTTTAGTAGGGATGAGGTCACCATGTGTGACTACTTTCCATACTTTCCAATTCATAGTCTGTAAGTATATCCTCATTCATTGTTTCCAAAAGGTGTAGTTTACACCAAAGAAAATAGGTGGTCTATATGAGGATTGGCCCTCAGTAAAGGGAGATACTCCTAAGTGTTCCATATAGATCTTTATGTTGCTCCTAATTTAAGATTTACTACAACCCCGCTCTAATACCAATTGAAAAGTAAGGTGTATTCCCAAAAGGGGGGTGAATTGGGTTTTTAAATTTTCTTTAAAACCTCTTTGTTTTATGAGTTCCTTTAGTTAAGAGTTAACCCAACAAATTAATATTCAACAATCACACAACTACAATGATATTGATTTGCAACCTCACAAATCCAACCAACGATCCTTTTGAATATGTCAATCCAATCAACAAGGTAAGCTTGATTTCACAATATGAAACAAAATAGAAATTTCAGTAAGCTTCCAAAATTCAGCCTTTTGATATCAAATAAGTTAATCTAAATTTAATCAATAAGTTAATGAGTTTTGATATTTATCAATCAACGTATTCATTTAAGGTTTCCGCAAACTTTGATATTTATCAATCAACGTACTCCCTTTAAGGTTTCCGCAAACTTTGATATTTATCAATCAACTTATTCACTTTAAGGTTTCCGCAATTCCCAATAACAAATTAATTTCTAGCAATTAAGTAAGCATCCATGCAATTTATATATGTAGAAAATTAAAGAGATTTAGGGAAGAGAAAGACACCAAGATTTTACGAGGTTCAGCTATACCCGCCTACGTCCTCACCTTAGGTAAACCACCCAAGGATTTTACTAAACCACTCCCTTAACTGGGCAGAGGAAACCGTTTACACACTCCTTCAAGTAGGATGGAGCCCTCCTCTCCATGCAATACCCCACGCTTGGTAATCCAACGATTCAACAATCCTGAACCGTAAAAAACAACAAGAAGAATAAGAACAATTCTTGTGTACAAGAAGCACTCTCAAAAGAGTTGATTAGTACAATTTGAATATCACAATATACTTCAATCAAATATCAATATAGAAAGATAATGCTGAAGTGTATCACCGGGTTCTTTCTTAGACTGAAAATTTTAAGTAGAGGACAAGAACTGTGAGCATTTAAATCAGCAAGTACTCAGCTTTAGCTTTCAAAAAATATTCAGCAATAATGCTTTGATTGAGAAAGAATTTAATCAATAACTTATTTTAATCTTTGTTTTTGTGTTTGATTCTTGGTTTTAACATTTATTTATAGATAGAAAAAGTAGTATTTCGTATTCCCCAAGTTGCTTTTAGTATTCCCTAAGTTTTTACAAAGTTTGGGGGCCAAGCAAACACTTTTGGAAACCTTCCCAAGTTGTTTTAAATTTAAATTTACGAAGGTCAATCGCCTGAACCCAAAGGTCAGTCGCTTGTGCCTTTTAAATCAGTGTATTTTTGAAAATAGTACAGGGTCAATCACCTGGGCTTGATGGGTCAACCGCCTGACCTGGTCCTGTCTTCTTGTCAGTTAACTAATCAGATATGGTCAGTTGCCTGAACTGGTGTCAGCTTCAACCACCTTTCAGTAATTTGGTCACAATTTTTTTTTTATACAACTTCAAATTGGACTTTCTTTCTGTTAGTGGAAAGCTAAGAGAAAATATCACAACTTTAATGTTGGACACTTTTTAAGATAAGAAACCATTGATAGAGAAAATTTCACATCAATGCAGACATAGAAAGAATAAGGGAATTTAGAGAATCCTGTTTTGGGGTTTTTTATTCCAAAAATAAGTTTAACATTTTTAAAATAACTTTGACCTTATAAAAATATTTTCCAAGTATTTTAAAAGGTATCTAGGTCCAAGTAATTAACCTAAGAGCTTCATGAGTACAGACCCGAAGAATTACAGTAAATAAATAATAAAAGAAAAGAAAGAAAAAAGGAAATTTTCAAAAGGGGACTTACAAGGTCTCGTCGAAGAACGCAAGGCACTCGTCGACGAGCATTCTTGTAACGACCCGACCCTTTATACTGACCCAGGTGTCACTCACTTATACATAATACCTGTACCTGTTCCAGATACATAGACAACCTGCCCTAAACAGGGACATACGAGTGTAACTCATACATAATAATAATGTAAATGTTGCGGAAAAACATAAACATTCATTGGGATTTCTACTAGACTTATACTAGAACTTACTAATACATCCACAATTTATATAAATTCGAACTTAGAATAAATCTTCTTATTACAACCCTCCAAAAAGGAACTTCACCTAAGTTTAATATAAGATCCAAATGTTTACCTAAGCTAAACCAAAAATCCGATCTCCCCAGTCCCTTTAGCTACTAGGACCGATGTACTAATGGTCCTGAAAACAAAGGTTGTATGATAGGGTGAGACACCTCTCGATAAGGAAGAAAGTGTTACAATAGTGTGTGACTGCATAAATGCACATTTTCATACAAACTCATACATTTGAAACATTTTTTTATAATGCTGTATCATATAACATTTATCTGCATATCAAATGTTTAAATCATGCATATGATTATTAAAACACCTCAAACTTGATATGACAATTTGCCTATTTACCCCGTGGCACAGGTCGTGCACTGATTGCCTCTGACAATGTCCTGTTCGAGCAAACAAAGCCGAGCATCTTTGTAGTCTGACCACCCCTTGGTTTATTTTTACCAGCAGCTTACTAACTCCTCGCAGGTCAACCATCTAAATACCCATACCGATTTTCTCATGTATGGTTGCACTGCCAGCATCGGTACCTAACCCTAGGAGTTTATTTCAACCCTCGAACTGGAGTATCTTTCAACCCCTTTTTTCTGAAGTTCCTTTCAACTTCTTTTAGTCACAAGTTGTGGTTCTAGTATCTGACTCACTTGAAAAATGAGCAGCTCAAAAGCTATCCCAAGTATAAAAGTTCTATCGTGTAATATTAAGTCCAAGGGCTAGATCGTCTCTTCAGGGAATGAGTTTTAATATCAAATTTTATGTTCGTCCAATCGAAATAAAACAGTACTGAACTCAATTCAGATTCAGGATTTCAAGATTGTTCAATTTCTCTTTTGACGAATTAAATAACACGTAATTTAAAGTCCTAAAACTAACGTGTGTTGAACTAAAGAACACTAATGGAAACCCTAACCTACTCAAGGAAACATCGAAGCACGCATTAATTAAAAATGGCAACCTAGAACATGGAATTAAAAATATGCAATGGAAACTTAATTGGATTTAACACACACACACTAAAAATTGGATCTTTAACCAAAGCAATAACTCGAACCACAATCACAATTTAAACACAAAACAAACAAAAATTTAACACATAAACGATAGCAAAAAAAAAATAATACTAATAATAAAAACATAAGAAATCAAACCAGACTTAATTAGAAAGACTAAATTAAAACTCCCACTAATTACATAAACAAATAAATAATTTCAACAAGAATTAAATACTTGACAATGTCCAACTTAAAAAAAAATTTCAAATAACATTTAAAAAACTAAAATTTATTCAGTATTTAAAGACTAAACAAAAATAAATAAGAGAGAGAGAGAGAGAGAGAGAGAGAGAGAGAGAGAGAGAGAGAGAGAGAGAGAGAGAGAAAGAGAGAGAGAGAGAGAGAACAAGAAAGAAAAAAATAAAACAGAGAGATAAAGAGAGAGAATGCAGAGAGCCATGTAGAGTGGTCTGGCCGTGGAAGGCGGCTGCTGGTATGGGACTTGCTGGACTGACTGAGAGCTGAGGGCTGCTGGAAGTGGCCTACAGGTCTAGAAGAACTGGCCATGAGGTAGCCTGCTATGTGGAAGGCTAGATTGGTTTGCAGCAACATAGGAGTTGTTGGCCTGGCTGAGAGCTGTGCATGGGAGCCTTGACAGAGAGTCTTGCTGCAGGTGCTGCTAGAGAAAATGCTGCATAGGGAATCCGAGGGAAGGTATTGCAGGGGCTGGACTGGAACAGGGAGAATGAGAAATAGAGTAAGAGAGAAAAAGTGAAAGAAAATGAGGGAAGAGAGAGAGAATAGAGGAGGAGAGAAGAGAAGTTGAGGGAATAAGTTAGAGAAAGGGCTGAGAGAGTGTAAACTAAATAGAGGAAGAAAGGGAGAATAAGGAAGAAGGGAGAAAGAAGTGGTGCGGGGGCACATTGTGCGTAGGGGATAAGAGGGGATTAAATAGGAGGAACTTTGCTACCCTAGACCCACGAGACCAACCCGACCCGGCTTGCATGGCCGGGTCACATCACCAAGTAATATATATTATTTTTCATTTTTCTTTTCATTTTTTGTTCTCTGCATTCAAAGCCACGTTTGACCTTCTTGGAGCCTATTTCTCATGAAACTCTAAACACAAAAGTTGTAGATAATCTTTTCTTCTTTCTCTAAATATTTGAATCGTTTCGATCAGAGCTTAGAAGGAAAAGTTATGCATGAAATACGAACAGGTGTCGGTTTTGGTTCTTGGGACTTTCCTGCGACAAAAAATTATCAAAAATTAAATTGCACAATAAAACTCAAGAATGATAATTTTGGCACTTTATTAAAATATTTGACAAATTTGGACATTTAATTAAAATTATAAACCGTAAAGACCGGATTAAAGTGCCCAATTACGCAGTTTTGATGCGTAATCACATCCCCCAACTAATGTTTTGCTAGTGTCTAGCAAATGACGTGAATGAATTTGAGGGTCGTGCCAATAGCTACAAACTCCAATGCTCATGAAATCAATGCACATGCGACATAACCATACCGTTTCACATACAAGAACATAACTGAATGTCACACAGGCTTGTTCATATTCAGTACACACAACTCCAAAGCACGTCACTCATGCAAGTTCCATCGTTTATATGTCATTTAAGAGCAGTATACTCATATGAAGTTAATCAATGGCACATTCAGAGTTAATGCAGTCATATAAGTCCGAGTATAAACAGTTAAACTCTCAAGGTGTGTGTGATGTGTGTGACTCAATACACCTAGGATACCAGTGGACACCTATAAAACGGTCGCTTTGACTCAGCCTAACTAGTACACCCTAAAAAACACTCAAAGAAAATGGGTTCACTCATCATATGTGAGGAGGAATGTCCGATCAAACATCCCACATATTAAAAGGAACAAACGATAAGTGTATGGAGTGGACTAGTCTGGAAAGGATCTAGCCTATCGGGTCCTTCACTCTGACCTACTCGCCATATCCAACCGAGACCACCCTAGATCAACTTATTCACAAACTTGTCGTGAGTACATCCGAGGCATTAACCAGTTGAAGCATCTTCATACATGGAAAATATGTGTCGTGTCCTTAACTTTTTGTGATATGTGTTTGGGCCGGCATTGACATTTTATTTCATGCGTATGTGTATTTCTTGTTCTTTCTTCTACTTATTCTTCATTTTCTGTCTTTTCTTGATCAATTAGGACAATCATAACACTTCTTTTGTAATCTTCATACCATCAATGGGAATTGAGCTCGAATAGGGGTTCATGAATTAAGTCTATCTCTAGGGGTGGCTCAGCCTTCACATTTTGAGTAGCTACAAGACCTAGGTTTCTATCTCCCCACTCGATGTCACCTCTAGGCTAGCAAATCAAAAAAAGAGACTAATGTACAAAGGATGTCTAGGAAAAAAAGGAAAGTTGAGTTTCATGAACTATGAGCTGACGTCAAAAACTCAAAAGAATGATAATTGGCTCAACAATACCTCACAAGGTGTCATAGTTGTCACGGGTGTTCTCTCAGTGCTCATAGGAAACCCTAAGTGCAATGAATCACGTGAGTGTGTTTTTCAACCTCGTGTTATTCAACCTCGTGAGATGTCGTGTAAATACAAGAAATTATATAGCCAAATTAATACGAATGCACAACCAATCAATTCTTCATGGAGTCATAAAATAATATAAAGAGAAACTACGCGTGATTGACTCAAGTGTGTAATTCATAAGTTATACTCAACTATGTGAAGGGTATACGCAGTGTTAAGCATGGCATAATGCAGTGTAATTCTTCAGTGCTCCTATTTCTTTTTTATTTATTTTTTTAATTTTTTTTAATATAAAATTCGGTACGTGTACGTGCACAGTGTCATATGCAAATGCTCATCTCCCCCCCCCCCCCAACTAAAGTGGAACATTGTCCTCAATGTGAAAGCATAAGGGAAATAGAAAGGACTGTACACGGGAAAGTAAAGCGTACCTGAGTGACGAGGTAATGGAAAAGAAAGACTGAACTACAAGAAAATAGACCTGAAAACTAACTAAAAATAAAATAAGGTAAAATAAAAGGAAAAGAAAAACATCACAATTGTCTGGCAGAGGCTCAGGGGGAATTTTGTCTGGGGGCCGCAGGTCTATAAATTGCACTAACAGGTCTCCAAATTTGAGCCGCCACAATCGATCTGTCTTCAAACTTGCATGAAAATCAACCTCAAATGAATTAATGCTCATCAATATACCAAATAATATGTGTGCAGGTCGACCCTCGTGTGTTGACAAGAAAGAGTCTTTATTCAACATCGTGTCCAGGAAATGTGCTTCTTTATGAACTAACGTGTGATGGGAAGTTATTGGAGCAATTACCTGTAGTTCTTTAGAAGCATTAACATTAAAAGTTTTACCTAGTTTCTTGAAAATGTGGCTCTCACCAATCTGGTCACCCTCTTTATCGGGTGTACATATCATCTTACCACTGCAAGGGTCTGCCTCCACATTAAGCTCCTTAACATCTGATTCAAGCGGGGGTGATGGTTCCACGGTTTCTGAGCTCGGAGTATGAGGTACCATAGGTTGGTACTCCGTATGAGTATCAATCTCCTTATTAACTAACTGCTCTGCTTCTGGCCCTTTTTCTTTTGATGTTTCTTTGAATTCATCTATTTTAGTTGTAACTTCCGGTGCTGGGACAACTGGTTGCCCGGCGATTAGCATGTCTTTTTGGGGATCTTCTTTCTCACTACTCAAGGTGATGGCGGCCTCTGCTGTCTCAAAAGAAACATCGTGTATTTGTTGTCGTGGTTGTTGGTACTCTTGAGGACTAGGTTGAGGTTCCGCGAGCAATTCTTCTTTTTCTAAGATGTCCAACTGTGTGCTTATTGCATTAATGGTGTCCTGCAATGCATTGAAGTCCTGGGTATGCTAAGTATACTGATTGATCTGACTTGCATGAATTGCTCGAGCAAGTTCGCCATCTGTGTTATGCTATCCTCGAAAAGGTCTGACGGCATACAGCTCGGAGGGATCTGTTGTAGCTGATATTGAGGCGGAGGGTTGTTTGGGCAGTTTGGTGGCTCGTGTACATCTCCACCACCGATTGGGCTGATAGGGTGTGCAGTCATGGGTGCCTGAGTGTATCATGTATTCCACTGTGGGACATTGTCATCTAAGTAATCAAAGAATGATAATACCTGATCTGGATCCTTGCTGACGGGTTCTCCATTAGACATGGTCTGGACAAAGTACTTGCAATCAAGGGTAAGAGCAGTATAAAAATAATCAGCTAATCTCCATGAGTCAAACTCGTGATGTGGACAAGTACTTAGCAGATTCTTGAATCGCTCCCAACAAGCCAAAAATGTCTCGTCATCATGTTGCACAAAATTAAGAATTTGTTCCTGCAAAAATTGAGTTTTTTTGTAAGGGACAAAACGCATGCAGAAATTCATGCTCCATGTTAGACCAATTAGTGATAGAGTGAGGTTTCAAGGATTGAAACCAGATCAATGCCCTATCCTGCAAAGTACCAAGAAATAAATTCAGTCTAATAGATTCATCAGTTCTAGCATGAGAGAAAAATATGTTGCAGGTTAACTCGAACTTTGCTAAGTGTTGATAAGGGAACTCAGATTCCGTCCCGTAGAACTCGGGTAGTAATGACGTCCTTCCATGCTGCATTATGCAATTAAGCTCATCAATAGACAAAATAGTGGAAGAGGATGCAGTGGCATATTCATGCTGCAAAAAGTCCATTATTGTGTGCGGTGCAGGTGCAGCCATTTTTCAAAACTCAATTTTTTTCTTTTTTTTTTTTCTATTTTTCTTTTATTTTTCATAAAACTAATAAAAATGACGGGAAAAATACAAATTTGAGACTAAGACCGACATTCCCCAGCAACGACACCAAAAACTTGACTCACTCGAAAAATGAGCAACTCAGAAGCTATCCCAAGTATACGAGTTCTGTAGTGTAATATTAAGCCCAAGAGTTAGATCGTCTCCTCAGAGAATGAGTTTTAATATCAAATTTTATGTTCGCCCAATCGAAATAAAACAATATTGAACTCAGTTCAGATTCAGGATTTCAAGATTGTTCAATTTCTCTTTTGACGAATTAAATGACACGTAATTTAAAGTCCTAAAACTAACATGTATTGAACTAAAGAACACTAATGGAAACCCTAACCTACTTAAGGAAACATCGAAGCATGCATTAATTAAAAATGGCAACCTAGAACATGGAATTAAAAATACACAATGGAACTTAATCGGATTTAACACACACACACACTAAAAATTGGATCTTTAACTAAAGCAATAACTCGAACCACAATCACAATTTAAACACAAAACAAACAAAAATTTAACACATAAACGATAACAAAATAATAATAATAATAATAATAATAATAATAATAATAATAATAATAATAATAATAATAATATAATAATAATAATAATAATAATAATAATAATAATAATAATAATAATAATAATAATAATAAAAACACGAGAAATCAAACCAGACTTAATTAAAAAGACTAAATTAAAACTCCCACTAATTAGATAAACAAATAAATAATTTCAACAAGAATTAAATACTTGACAATGTTCAACTTAAAAAGAAGTTTCAAATAACATTTAAAAAACTAAAATTTATTCAGTATTTAAAGACTAAACAAAAATAAATAAAAGTGAGAGAGAGAGAGAGAGAGAGAGAGAGAGAGAGAGAGAGAGAGAGAAATAGAGAAAAAGAAATAAAAATATAAAACAGAGAGATAAAAAGAGAGAATGCAGAGAGCCATGGCAGAGTGGTCTGGCCGTGGAAGCTGGCTGCTGGTATGGGACTTGCTGGACTAGCCGAGAGCTGAGGATTGCTGGCAGTGGCCTGTTGATCTGGAAGAATTGGCTGTGAGGTAGCTTGCTGTGTTGAAGGCTGGATTGGTTGCAGCAACCTGGCAGCTGCTAGCCTGGCTGAGAGCTGTGCATGGGAGCCTTGACAGAGAGTCTTGATGCAAGTGCTGCTGGAGAAAACGCTGCATAGGGAATCCGAGGGAAGGTATTGCAGGGGCTGGACTAGAACAGGGAGAATGAGAAACAGAGTAAGAGAGAAAGAGTGAAAGAAAATGAGGGAAGAGAGAGAGAATAAAGGAGGAGAGAAGAGAAGTTGAGGGAATAAGTTAGAGAAAGGGCTGAGAGAGTGTAAACTAAACAGAGGAAGAAAGGGAGAATAAGGAAGAAGGGAGAAAGAAGTGGTGCGGGGGCACACTGTGCACAGGGGAGAATAGGGGATTAAATAGGAGGAGCTTTGCTGCCCTAGACCCACGAGACCAACTCGACTCGGCTTGCATGGCCAGGTCACATCACCAAGTAATATATATTATTTTTCATTTTTTGTTCTCTGCGTTCACAGTCACGTTTGACCTTATTGGAGCCTGTCTCTCGTGAAACTCTAAACATGAAAGTTGCAGATAATCTTTTTCTCTTTCTCTATAAATTTGAATCGTCTCTATCGGAGCTTAGAAGGAAAAGTTATGCATGAAATACGAACAGGTGTCGGTTTTGGTTCTCGGGACTTTTCCTGCGACAAAAAATTATAAAAAATTCGTAAATTGCACAATAAAACTCAAGAATGATAATTTTTGTACTTTATTAAAATATTGGACAAATTTGGACATTTAATTAAAAATATAAACTGTATAGACCAGATTAAAGTGCCCAATTACGCAGTTTTGATGCGTAATCAGTATCATATATACAATTTATAGCAAAATAGTAACTTGTGCAATTCCAGTATTTTCACAATTTTAGATAATCAAATTGGGTTCAAAATGGTGCCTTTCCACTCAGTTTACCTCTTTTTGTTTATTGATTCATCTCGGTGTTTCACTAGCCTCCGTTTTCCATATTCTCAGTATAACAAATTGGAACTTCATTCCCATATCTATATCATTAGTATAGAAAATCCATTCATTTCCATTTCAACATACTCAGTATAACAA
The DNA here is from genome assembly GCF_029873635.1 of Malania oleifera. Lineage (NCBI taxonomy): Eukaryota > Viridiplantae > Streptophyta > Magnoliopsida > Santalales > Ximeniaceae > Malania > Malania oleifera. The sequence goes on from NC_080426.1 coordinate 63,752,300, forward strand.
TTTGGAACTTCGTTACCATAATCTATATCGATAGTATAGAAAATTCATATATTTCCGTTTCAACATATATCACACAAGTTTAATCCAAAACCCTATAAACGATAAAAATCCAATAAACATAATTTAAATGGTTAATTAAAGGATTCGAGCATCTCCTACTATAGTATAAATACAAATAAATGATTTTTGTAAAGTTTGGAGATCATATGTCGAAATCCTCATTTTTACCAAAAATTGGAAAATCGTAAAACCGGCATTTCTACTCGGTAGAATTTAGCAAATAAGCAGTTAAATCATACATAATAACATAAATTAGCTTTTTAGCGGTTTAGCTTTTTCAAAAAAGTTGTTGTAATCAATTTCCCCTTACCTTAAACTCGAAATGAAACTTCATATGAATACGGTCCAAATCGGCAACCCGGGACCCTCAAAACCTAAAAACCACAGAATATAATCTTACTATATTTTCTACTACTATCCAAATATCCAATCAAAAGTAAGATCAGATCCCTACCTCAATTTTTGGGAAAAACCCAAAAATCTCTGAAATGATGATCCGATCCGCTAAAATTGTTGAGTTTCCTCTTTTGATCCACGCAGTATCCTCTGTTTTTGGAAAAGGATGATAAATGACGATGAATCTTAGAGAGAGAGAGAGAGAGAGAGAGAAAGAAAGAGCTTTTGGAAGCAACCTTAGCCCTTAAGCAACCAAAATGGATATTTAAAGGGCCTTTGACCAAGTCCAACTCGTCGACGAGGCGGAGTCTTCGTCAATGAATCCGCCACACAGCTCTTCGACGAGGTCATCCCTTCATCGCCAAGCCCAAGTTCTAGATATTCTCTAATCCGCTCAGTATCTTCTCGTCAATAAGGCTCTGAATTTCGTCAGCGAGGCTCTTAAGGAATTCGTCAACGAATGAAACTCTTCGTCGACGAGCCTAGCTTATTACAGTGTGGGTCTCCACAATATCCCCTCCTTATAAGAATTTCATCCTCGAAATTTACTAACAATCTCTAATATAATCTTTTCTTATAGTCCCACTTTACAAAAAGAGTTGGCCGTCACCTACTAAGTGACTTTGGTCCAAATTCATTACATACCCTCACATTTGGCGGAGGAATACTGTGGTTACACGAAGGATACATCGACAGATTATATATATTAACAAGACTCTCCCAATGATCACATCATTCAATCTATACCACTTACACGACTATATACCTACGTACTATCGAGTAACTGCAGGTATTTCTGGCGTATTTTAGATTCTAGTTCCCATGCAACTTCTTCCACTGCATGGTTACGCCATAATACCTTCACGAGAGGTATTTCCTTAGTCCGTAACTGCTGTACTTTTCAATCCAATAACTGCACTGGTACTTCCTCATACGATAAGGCATCACCAATCTCTAGAGGTTCATAACTCAGTACGTGTGATGGATCTGGTATGTACTTCCTCAGTACATACATGTGAAATACATCATGGATTCTGAACAACTCTGGAGGTAAAGCCACTCGATAAGCAACCAAACCTATCCTTTTAAGGATTTCAAAAGGCCTGATATGCCGAAGACTTAGCTTCCCCTTCTTCCTGAATCTCATCTCCCCTTTCATCAAAGCGATTCTCAAGAATACCATATCTCTTATCCCAAATTCCAACTCTCGTCAACGAGTATCAACATAACTCTTTTGTCAACTTTGAGCTACTTTAATTCTTTCCCTGATCAATTCGACCTTTGTAAAGGTCTACTGAATTAATTCTGGACCTAATATCTACCGCTCACCTACTTGATCCCAGTACAACAGAGATCGACACCGACGACCATACAAAGCCTCATAAGGTGCCATCTCTATGCTTGCCTGGTAACTATTGTTATATGTGAATTCAACAAGCAGTAGATATCATATCCAACTATCACCAAAATATAATACAGAAGCCCGCAACATATCCTCTAATGTCTAAATAGTCCTCTTCGACTGTCCATCCTTCTGTGGGTGAAAAGACGTACTGAACGTCAATCGCGATCCTAAGGCTTCCTGTAAACTCTTCTAGAAACGAGATGTAAAACGCGAATCCCGATCTAAAACAATAGATATAGGGACACCATGGAGGCGTACCACCTCCTGCACATAAAGTTCTGCCAGCCTATTCAAAGAGTAGCTGACTCTAATTGGAATGAAATGTGTAGTCTTCATCAGCTGATCCACTATAACCCATATGGCATTCTGCCCATGCACTGCCATAGGTAAACCTGTCACAAAATCCATCGAGATGTGTTCCCACTTCCACTCAGGGACGTCAAGTGGCTGAAGTGGTCCTGCTGGCCTCTGATGTTCCACTTTGATCCACTGACATGTCAGGCACTACTCTATAAATCGGACGATCTCTCTTTTCATATTGGACCACCAGAAAGATTCCCTCAAATCCCGGTACATTTTCGTACTACCAGGATGTACAGTGTAGAGTGAATGATGTGCCTCCTCCAAAATGACCTATTTAATCAAGGCATCATTCGGTACACAAACCCTGCCACGAAGTCTCAATATCCCATCACCAGAGATACTGAAATCTGGTTTCAACCCTTTCTGAACTCCTTCATAACCTTGACCAACTCAGGATCCTCCTTCTGTGCCACCCAGATCCTCTCCTGTAAAGTCGGTTGTACCACCAAGCTAGCAAGAACAACCTGATGGTTTCCTTCCACTACCTCCAAACTCAACCTCTCAAGGTCCATACATATCTGATGCTGAACCTGCACTGCTAAGACTGTCGCATCAACTGACTTCCGACTTTGAGCATTAGCTACCACATTAGTTTTTCCTGGGTGATAGTTAGTAGTACAGTCGTAGTCTTTAATCAACTCAAGCCACCTACGTTGTCTCATGTTGAGCTCTTTCTGGGTGAAAAAGTACTTAAGACTTTTATGGTCGGTAAAAATATCACACCTTTCACCATACAAGTAATGCCTCCAAATTTTTAGTGCAAACACTACCGCTTCTAATTCCAAATCATGCGTTGGGTAGTTCTTCTCGTATTCTTTGAGTTGAAAGCGTAAGCAACCACTTTGCCCTACTGCATTAGAACACAGCCAAGACCCTTTTTGGAAGCGTCACTATAAATAATGAAGACACCATCATTGGATGGAAGAGTCAGAGCTGGAGTAGTGACCAGTCGTCATTTCAGCTCCTGGAAACTTAGCTCACACTCATTCGTCCAATCATACCTCACGTTCTTCTGCGTGAGTTTCTTCAAAGGACCTGCTAAACTGGAGAACCCTTCCACAAACCGACGGTAGTAACTTGCAAGACCCAAAAAACTTTTGATCTCTTGAACATTCTTCGGTCTCGCCCAGTCCACTACTGCTTCTATCTTACTCGGGTCCACTGATATACCTTCTTTAGCCACCACGTGTCCCAGAAATGCAATCTGTTCAAGCCATAACTCGCACTTCTTCAATTTAGCATACAACCTCTTATCTCTAAGAATTTACAATACCAGTCTCAAATGAACTTCATGTTCTACAGCACTCCTAGAATACACTAGGATATCATCTATAAACACCACGACGAACTGATCCAGATACTCATGAAAGACCCTACTCATCAACTCCATAAAGGTTGTAGGTGCATTAGTCCAACCAAAAGGCATAACCATAAATTCAAAATGGCCATACCGGGTTTGAAACGCAGTTTTCGAGACGTCCTCCACTTTCACCTTCAACTGGTGATACCCAGATTGTAGGTCAATCTTGGAGAAAACCTGCGTGCCTTGAAGTTTTTCAAACAAATCGTTGATCATGGGTAGCGAATATTTGTTCTTTATCGTCACCTTATTTATTTCTCGATAATCGATGCACATTCTCATCGATCCATCCTTCTTTTGCACAAATAACACCGGTGCTCCCCAAGGAGAAACACTTGGTCGAATATACCCCTTGTCAAGCAGCTTTTGAAGCTGTTCCTTTAACTCTCTTAGCTCAGCTAGAGCCATACAATACGGAACTTTCGATATTGGCGCCATACCTGGAGCTAATTTTACGGTCCAAAGGTAACCCTGGCAAGTCCTCTGGAAACATGTCAGGGAACTTGCGTACCACAACAATTATCTTCAATTCCCGTTCTTCCACTGGTGTGTCTTTCATGAACACCAAATACCCTTGGCACCCTTTAAGAAGTAGCCTTCTAGCTTGCATAGCAGAAAGGATACGTGGTGTAACACGCACACATGATCCAAGGAATTGAAATTCTTGATTTTCTAGTGGTTTGAACAACACCTCACTCCTGTGGCAATCAATACTAGCATAACTGGCAGACAACCAGTCCATCCCAAAAATGATATCAAAGCCAAACATGTCGTACACCACAAGGTTAATTGGTAGTATCCTCTCCTGTATTTCAACCAGAAAATCACATACTACACTGCTACACCCGACCGTAGACCCGGACGGTGTAGCTACTACCAGTTCATAACCTAACCGTTGCACCTCTAATCTACACAATTTAACAAAACTTTAGGAAATAAAAGAATGTATTGCCCTAGAATCAAATAATACAACAACTTCATGAGAAAGCATATAAATGATACCTGTGACTACATCACCAGCGTTCTCGATGTCACCAGGAGTCAGAGAATACACCCTAGCCTGGGCCGTACACCCCTGCTGACCACCATACTGTGTCGGAGCATTCCCTCTGTATGGATATTGCGAGGCTCCACTATTTCCCTACATTGGACAGTCCCTCATTTGGTGCCCTTGCCTACCACACCGCATACACGCCTCGGTAGACAACCAACACTGCCCCGAGTGTCTCTTTCCACACAAAGGGCAATGTTGAACACGTGCGGTATTATGGTACATACCACCACCGTTCTTCTTCCACTTACCCTGTCCTGTCCTAGAAGAAGAATTAGGAGGCACTGGCCTCTTCTTCGTAACCTGAACCTATGCATCCTCTAGCAAACACTCCTTTACTACTGTGGCTTTATCAACCAACGTAGCAAAGTCCTGCAACTGCAAGATCGTCATCTGCTTATGGATCTCGCTCCTCATACCCCTCTAAAACTTCCACGAAACTTCATCAGGAATCATGAATGGAGAAAATCAAGACAGCTCCTAGAATTTGGCAGCATACTGTTGCACTGTCAGCGATCCCTGTGTCAGATTCATGAATTCTTCCATCTTCGCATTTCTAATTGTGGCCAAAAAATAACGTTCAAAGAAGAGCTCTTTGAATCAGGCCTACATCAACACTATTGGTATAGGTCGGTGCTCTTCCATTTACTTTATAGATACCCACCATCTCTTAGCCTCCCTTGCCAACTTGAACGTGGCGAAGGTGACTTTCTGCCTTTCAGTGCAGTTTAACACATCTAGGATTTTCTCGATCTCCTAGATCCAATTCTCAGCATGAACTGGATCTGTATTGCCCATAAAAGTCGAGGGCTTTAATCTGATAAACTGCTCAATGGAGCAACCCAACTTAGTCGTAGGACGATCTTGCCCCCTATTCGTCCACACTACCTCAGCTATAATTTGTTGTGCGAATTCATGCAACACACTAGTGGAATCATTACCAGCCTCAGGGCCATGACCCTCACTACTACTGCCACCCACGTTGGCAGTGATATCCCTGGATTCCATCCTGAAAATAATTATGAGAATCCATTAGGAAGGTAATAACCTACCCATCAACTACTACTATCACAATATAAGGTCAATTCTCCAAGTTCACATTCTTAACATTGACATACTCCATAAATTTGACATCCTCATTCTAACTCAAGTTCCACTCTTCTACTAGGAAACAAAACCGTCAATGGATTGTCGTGATTTTCTTAAACCTTTGATTAATCTAGAAAAACATAGAAGTCTTTCAATGGATTTACATCTCCAGGTATACAAAGCAAAACTCAAGGTCTCATCCATGTCCTATACTCTGGTATATTATAGACTATCAAAACTAGGAAATCCTATGTTCTGCACATATCCCTAACTAGGCAGCATTAAACAAATCATACTTCGACCTAGCTATGGCTCTAATACCAACTAAAACGACCCGACTCTTTATACGGACCCGGGTGTCACTCACTCATACATAATACCTATACCAGTTCTAGATACATAGACAACCCATCCTAAACAGGGACATATGAGTGTAACTCATTCATAATAATAATGTAAATGTTGCGGAAAAACATAAACATTCATTGGGATTTCTACTAGACTTATACCAGAGCTTACTAATACATCCACAATTTACGTAAATTAGAACTTAGAATAAATCTTGTTATTACAAGCCTCCAAAAAGGAACTTCACCTAAGTTTAATACAAGATCCAAATGCTTACGTAAGCTAAACCAAAACTCCGATCTCTCCAGTCCCTTTAGCTACTAGGACCAATGTACTGATGGTCCTGAAAACAAAGGTTGTATGATAGGGTGAGACACCTCTCAGTAAGAAAGAAAGTGTTACAACAGTGTGTGACTGCATAAATGCACATTTTCGTACAAACTCATACATTTGAAACATTTGTTTATAATACTGTATCATAGAACATTTATCTGCACATCAAACGTTTAAATCATGCATATGATTATTAAAACACCTCCAACTTGATATGATAATTTGCCTATTTACCTCGTGGCACGGGTTGTACACTAATTGCCTCTGATAGTGTCCTGTTTGTGCAGACAAAGCCAAGCATCTTTATAGTCCGACCACCCCCTGGTTTATTTTTACCAGCAGTTTACTAACGCCTCGCAGGTTGACCATCTAATATACCCATACTAATTTTCTCATGTATGGTTGCACTGCCAGCATCAGTACCTAACCCTAGGAGTTTATTTCAACCCCCGAACTGGAGTAACTTTCAACCCCTTTTTCTGAAGTTTCTTTCAACTTCTTTTAGTTACAAGCTATGGTTCCAGTATTATATATACAATTTATAGCAAAATAGTAACCTGTGCAATTCCAGTATTTTCACAATTTCAGATAATCACATTGGGTTCAAACCGGTGCCTTTCCACTCCGTTTACCTTTTTTTGTTTACTAATTCAGCTCGGTGTTTCACCGACCTCCATTTTCCACATTCTTAGCATAACAAATTGGAACTTCATTCCCATATCTGTATCATTAGTATAGAAAATCCATTCATTTCCATTTCAACATACTTTGGAACTTCGTTCCCATAATCTATATCGATAGTATAGAAAATTCATACATTTATGTTTCAACATATATCACACAAGTTTAATCCAAAACCCTATAAACAATAAAAATCCAATAAACATAATTTAAATGGTTAATTAAAGGATTCGAGCATCTCCTACTATAGTATAAATACAAATAAATGATTTTTGTAAAGTTTGGAGATCACACGCTGAAATCCTCATTTTTACCAAAAACTGAAAAATCATAAAACAGGCATTTCTACTCAGTAGAATTTAGCAAATAAGCAGTTAAATCATACATAATAACATAAACTAGCTTTTTAGCGATTTAGTTTTTTTCAAAAATGCTATTGTAATCAATTTCCCCTTAACTTAAAATCAAAACGAAACTTCATACAAACACGGTCCAAATCAACAACCCAGGACCCTCAAAACCTAAAAACAACAGAATATAATATTACTATATTTTCTACTACTATCCAAATATCCAATCAAAACTAAGATCAGATCCTTACCTCGATTTTTGGGAAAAACCCAAAAATCTCTGAAATGACGATCTAATCCGCTAAAATTGTCTAGTTTCCTCTTCTAATCCACGCAATACCCCCCATTTTCAGAAATGGACGACGAATACCGAAGAATCTTAGAGAGAGAGGGAGATTCGCAAGTTAGAGAGAGAGAGAGAGAGAGAGAGAGAGAGAGAGAGAGAGCTTTTGGAAGCAACCTTAGCCCTTAAGCAACCAAAATGTATATTTATAGGGCCTTTGACCAAGTCCAACTCGTCGACGAAGCGGAGTCCTCATCAACCAATTCGCCACACAGCTCGTCGATAAGGCCATCCCTTCATCGCCGAGCCCAAGTTCTAGATATTCTCTAATCCGCTCAATATCTTCTCATCGACGAGGCTCTGAATTTCGTTAATGAGACTCTTAAGGAATTTGTCAACGAATGTGACTCTTTGTTGACGAACCCAGCTTATTACAATTTGGGTCTCTACAATCCTTCTTGGGCTCATCGACGTGGACACGTGTCTCATCGACGAAAACTTACCAAGAGGGCTGATTTCGTGGCCTGAAACTCATCGACAAGGGTTAGGTTTTCGTCGATGAACTCCCTTTTGAACTCGTCAACGAGGTGACATGGCTCATCAATGAGGCCATGTGACTAGTCACCTATAAATATGCAAAATGACGATTTTTGACAAAAAATTAAGTCTCCCTTTCCTTTCTCTCTCTAGATTTTGGATTTTATGCCTTCTCTCTACAATTCCGACTTCAATTCTCCCCGATTTGATGATTAGAAGCCACCAGGAGATTCTCTACAACCTAGTCGGAGTAGAAATTCGATTTAGGAAGTTTCAGAACCATCCCAAAATCAAGGTAAGTGGATTTTTTTAGGTATTTCTAGTATTACCAATTTTATCTAAGCTTGAATTTTGTGTTGTGACGATATATACTGGTGTTTTGTGGAATAAAATTAGGGTATTATATTTTCAGGGTTAGGGTGTTTTTGGGACCCTACAGGCATGGGTTGGGAAGCCCAGTAGATATTTTTTTTTCCAGAAGCTCAGGTATATTAAAGTTTAAGAAATTGTGAATAGGCAGATTCAGGAAATATGAGTGGATACTTTTCTAAGGAAATTCAGTAATTCACCAAGAAATTTGTATAAATTATTGCAGGATTTTGAGATTGGTATGTCGAGGGTGTGAGGATAGAGTTGGAGGCGAGCCTCCCAACCAGATAGGTAAGGAAAATATGCTACGTTAGAAAATTCAAAAATTTTATCAGTAAAATATGATGTTTGTTTAACAAAGTGTAGAATATTGATTATATAGTTTTATGCATTTCAGAGCATATGTTTTTATTAGTTGTATTGCCTAAGTAGATATTTGTTAAGTATAGTTTATACAGTTTTTTAGACTACCATAACTTATTAGAATTTATGCATAGAAATATGTGTTATCGGATTTTACAAGATTTATAAATTATAGTGTATATATATATATATATAGACAGATAATTTATAGACAAATATTTTATAGATTTTTTATAGATAGATATTTTGCAGCATTTACAGAATTCCATAATTTCCAAAACCATAACACTCGGACATTACAGATTATTCAATTAGATATTATAGATATTTCAGTTAGATATTATAGTTATTTCAGTCAGATATTTCAGTATTTCAGATCAAATTTATAGTGTTATGGTTATTTTGAAATCATGATGAAATAGCAAGATAATACATATTTATAATATTAGACCCTAATGAATTAGATCAGTTATCAGCAGAGCACGGTATCGTTGCAATTTTAGATCAGTTTTCTAGCTACCATGCCATAGAGTGTGTCCAGGCCAGGCTGAGGATTGGTGGTGTGCAGTTTACCAGTGACCGTGCCGTTTACCAGTGACCGTGCCATGGAGTTTGTGTTAGAGCCGAGCTGAGGAGGGGTAAAAGTTAAATCATGATATACAGTTTTCTAAGGTATTATCATAGTTACTTCTATGTATATAGATTTACAAAACAGTAGTAGATATTCTGTAGTACTAGAATTATGAATAAATAGTACTCAGACGTTAGTAGGGGTGAGCATGATTTGGGGAAACCCGAATTAACCGATTTAACCGACTGAAATGGGTTAGTTCGATTCAGGTAAAAAAATGGATTTAATCGGTTTGGTTAAGCTTCACCAAAATATGGTGAATTGGTTTTCGGTTTGGTGAACAAGAAATATAAATTCGATTAACCGATTAACCAATTTTTTTTTACAATAATTTTTAAATATTTCAAATGGTTCCAAAAGTTTAATTGCAACCATGATCAAAGAAAATAAAATCAAGACCAACACACTCAGACATAAGCCGTAGCCTGCCATATCCAAATGTCTGAACATGTTACCTTGAAGTTCTCATCAATGGTGACCTATAATTTATATATGCATACCGTACCTACTACCCTTAGAAAATTGCATTGGTGGCACTAGCAATCCTTGGCAATAAATTAGCACACTCCTTACCAATTGGACCAATTATGGCAGAACCTTTCATTTCACCTTTAGGATTCACGATAACACCCGCATTATCTTCAAAGTACATGTAGACGCCATCCTTTCGGCACTATGGCTTGCACTGGCGAACAATGATTGCGGGCATGACCTTCTTGCGAAGATCAGGCTTCCCTTTCTTCACAGTAGCCATCGCCATGTCCCCAAAACACGCCGAAGGCAACTGATTCAACCGGTCCTTGATCCCCTTCACTGAAATAATGTAGAGATTCTTAGCACCAGTGTTGTCCTCATAGTTCACAGTTGCTGCGACTGGCAGACCCAGCGACATTCTGAACTTATTTCTAGCCGACCCTCCATGACCTCGCTTCGACATTGTGGCCTGCAGGCAAAACACAGACAACAAATTAGGGTTTTTGCAAATTTAAAATATAAATTAATATATGTTAAATAATTAAGCTTCACAAATTCTCTTTTTAATAATTAGTTTTAAATAATTTTGGTTAAATTCGGTTAACTAAATTACATAAACAGGTAATTCAGTCGGGCAAGGTTCGGTTAATACCACTTATTCGATCGGTTCGGTTAATGGAAATGATTAATTGAAATTTTTGGTTAATTCGGTTAATTAACTGAATTTCACCAAATCGACCGTTTGCTCACCCCTAGATGTTAATGGTATTTTAAACTATATGAGATGTTTTTCCAGCTAAATTTAGTTTCAGTTATTTGTTAGTATAATATGTTTGTAAGCTCAGTTGTCACACACTTGTAATAACATATTTCCTCTTACTAAACGTTGTCTCACCCTAGTGATTTAATATTTTCAGGTGATCCAGTTACACTACCCTTTTTGCAAGCAGATCAGGCTCACAAATAGAGAGGGTGAGTACACTACCCTATTTATAAGGTAAGTTTTAATAGATGGTTGTATTTTTGTGTAGTAACCAGGAGTTTTGGGATATATGATACTAGGATGATGTGTAACTATGTAATTTTTTTTTGGGGAAAAATTGGATTCTGGTATTGTAAATATGGATGTATGTTTTTATATTTTCCACTACTTAGGTATGTAATAGGAGCAGGGTTTCCTCAATGCTCACTTGGGGCACAGGAGGTTATAGCAGATAATTCAGGGGTATCAAAGTAAATAAGTAAAATAAAATGGTATAATTTTTGCGTCATTACAGTTTGGTATCAGAGCCTAGGTTTGTTAGGCTCTATAGACTCTAAAGTGCAGTGGAAATAATACCAGAATATAGGAAAAGGATTTGAGGTTTTGTTTTGTGATCTGGTACAGGATTTCCGTGGTGGTTTCTATGTCTTTCCTGAGATGACGATTTCAAGAAAGCCATAGTAAACTATTGTCTAGTCGTGTGTCTAAGTTGTAGGATTGAATTTTGAATTAAGATCAAGGAGGGTAGTTAGTTGTGAATATGAAATTTTAGTTAGATGAAATAGATTAGATCTGTATGGGAGATAGGGTCCTTAAATTATGTTCATTGTCTTTTCAGGATGAACCTAAGGAGTAGTGGTAAGAATGTTGGGGGTGATGGAGCAGGACCCTCCAGTCTGGGGGGGTAGAGATTTCGATGCGGTACTGCGCAGCGTCACCCAGCAGGTGATGGCTGAGATGGCTAGAAGCTTGGGGGACCTTAGTTGCACGATCGAGCAATTTACGCATATAAGACCTTTGTCATTTTCTGGAGGAGCAAACCCTCTGGCGGCTGAGAATTGGATTCAGGATGTTGAGGATATAATGACGGTCCTCTCATGTACTTACAAGCAAAAGGTATTGTTTGCGACATTTAAGCTGACCGGGGAGGCAAAATGCTGGTGGAGATCAACGAGGTTGATTGAGGAACAGAGGCCTGATCTGGTGGTGGTGATGTGGAGCCATTTTTGGGAGTTGTTTTTTGGTCGGTACTTCCCCACCACCGTTAAGAGAACAAAGGCAGCAGAATTTCTATAGCTGACTCAGGAACAGTTGATAGTACAACAATATGCAGCTCGTTTCATAGAGTTGTCTCGGTTTGCTCCATATTTGGAACCAGACGAGTAGAAAAAGGTAAGGAAGTTTAAGGAAGGCCTGAGGCTGAATTTGTTTAGTAGGTTATTGATTTTTGGGCTCAGACATTCGCAGAGATTGTGGACAGAGTTACAATCATTGAGAGTGGCATGCAGAGAGGCACCGTAGCTCAGAGTCAAAGGAAGAGACCCACACCTCAGGGTTTTTAGGCGAGTTCTAGCCAGGGCCCATGGAGAGGAGATAGGTATGGAGGAGGTTACGGACAGATGATGACGCACGATGGTTTTCAAAGTGGGCAGACTTTTCCTACCTGTCCTGAATGTGGTCGGAGGCATCCAGGTGAATGTAAAAGGGGAAAATGTTTGCTATCATTGTGGGAAACTTGGTTATATGGCACGAGCATGTCGGGGACCACTGATCCATATGCCAGCTCATAGACCACTTCGGGGTGGTTATCAGGCATCTCATGGAGACCAGCAGAGGAATACAGCACTAGCGAGGGTGTATGCTTTGACTCCAGGAGACGTTGAGACTACTGGAGACTTTGTTATAGGCATCTTTACTACTTTTTCCTATAAAGTTGTTGTTTTGTTTGACATAGGTGCCACCCATTCTTTTGTTTTATCGGGGTATGCTAAATTAGTTGGGATTGAAACACAGTTATTAGATGTTAAGTTGGTTGTAACTATGCCAACTGGATCTACTGTGAGGTGTGGGAAGGTACTTAGGAATTTTCTAGTGGACCTTCAAGGGAAAATACTACCAGCTGATCTTGTGATATTAGATATGCAGTGGTTTGATGTAATATTGGGTATGGATTGATTGACAGCTAATCGTGCTAGCATAGATTTCCATCAGAAAGAAGTAATTTTTAGACCCCCAGGTGAGTGAGAATATAGATTTGAGGGCTCACGTGTGCATGCCTCGCCATAGTTGGTGTCAGCTATTCAGGCGAGGAGGCTGATTTAGGGTAGTTGCCAGGGATATGTTGCTTACATAAAAGAGTTTCCAAAGGAAGAACTGATATTCCAGTGGTTAGAGAATTTTCAAATTTTTTTCCAGAAGAATTACCTAGCTTACCACCAGACTGAGAGATAGATTTTGCAATTGATCTGCTTCAAGGGACAACACCAATATCTAAAGCGCCTTACAAAATGGCCCCAATAGAATTAAAATAGTTAAAAGACCAGTTGCAGGAGCTGTTAGAAAAAGGTTTTATCAGGCCTAGCATGTCTCCTTGGGGGGCACTAGTTTTATTTGTGAAGAAGAAATATGGGACTATGAGGATGTACATTGATTATAGAGAAATAAACAAACTAGCGATAAAGAATAAATATCATTTTCCTAGAATTGATGATCTATTTGATAAGCTCCAGAGGACTATTGTCTACTCCATGATTGATCTCTGGTTAGGTTACCACTAGGTGAGAGTTAAAGCGGAGGACATTTCGAAGATGGCTTTCAGGACCCGTTATGGGCATTATGAGTTTCTTGTTATGCTGTTTGGTCTAATGAATGCACCGGTAGCGTTTATGCACCTAATGAATCGAGTGTTCCATCAGTATCTTGATTAGTTCGTCGTGATTTTTATAGATGAAATAGTGGTTTATTCGAAGAGTTTTGAGGAACTTGAACATCATCTGAGGCTGGTGTTGTAGGTATTGAGAGAAAGAAAGTTGTACGCGAAATTCAAGAAATGTGAATTCTGGTTTAGGCAGGTTACTTTCCTCGGGCATGTGATTTATGGGGACATCATATCAGTTGACCCAACTAAGATAGAGGCAGTGGTGAGTTGGGTGAGGCCAGGAAATGTTCAAGAGGTCAGCAGTTTTCTAGGTTTGGCAAGCTACTATAAATGCTTTGTAGATTGTTTTTCCAGAATGTCAGGTCCCATAACATGGCTCCTGAGAAAGAAGGCAAGGTTTGAATGGTCTGATAAATGTGAACAGAGCTTTCAAGAATTGAAACAATGGCTAGTTATTGCCCTGGTGTTGGCTTTTCCATCAGGAGAGGATGGATTTTTTATTTATAGTGATGTGTTTTAGAAGGGGCTCGAGTGTGTGTTGATGCAGCACGGGAGATTTATTGCTTATGCATCCAAGAAACTTAAATAATATGAGAAAAACTATCTTGTGTAGGATTTGGAATTAACTGCAGTGGTGTATGCTCTCAAGATCTGGAGGCACTATCTTTATGGTGGGAAATGCGAGATTTTTACGGATCATAAAAGTTTAAAGTATTTCTTCACCAAGAAAGATTTGAATATGCGACAAAGAATATGGTTGGAGCTTATTAATGATTATAATTGTACTTTCAACTACCACCCAGGGAAAGTAAATGTGGTGGCTGATGCACTGAGTAGGAAAATAGTAGGAGCAACGGTGTTAGAAATTGAGATTCAGTGCCCTATCCATATGGATCTAGAGAGACTTGGAGTAGAGATAGTAGAGGGTGATCACCAAGCATTCATTGCCAACTTGGTGTTATAGCCTACATTACAAGAAAGGATTAAAGCTGCCTAGAGAACTGATCTAGAACTAGCAAAATTAATAGAGAAAGTGCAAGATAGGAAGGAAGAAGACTTCAGTATATCAAATAATGGATCCCTACAGTTTTGTACCAGATTATGCATTCCTGCAAATGCTCAGATCAGGAGAGTTATCTTGGAGAAGGCTCACAAATCTCTATACACCGTGCATCTAGATAGTACTAAAATGAATCGGGATTTACGGGAATCCTTATGGTGGAGTGGCATGAAGAAAGAGATTGCTCAATTCGTAAAGCAGTGCTTGACGTGCCAGCAGATAAAGGTTGAGCACCAGAGATCTGCGGGGCAGTTGCAGCCACTCTACATCCCTGAGTGAAAATGGGATCATGTCTTTATGGATTTTGTAACAAGGCTACCGCCGACACGACGGGGACAAAATAATATATCGATGGTCGTAGATCAGCTGAAAAAGACAACTCACTTTATCCTCATCAAAATCAGCTATTCTATGGACAGACTGGTAAAGTTATATATTCAAGAGATAGTGCGTTCACATGGTGTGCCAGTATATATAGTCTCAGACCGAGACCCCTGATTTACTTCACGATTTTGAAGGAGTTTTTAGGAGGCTATGGGGTCACAGTTAGCATTTAAAACAACTTTTCATCCTCAGACTGATGAGAATACAAAGAGGAGATTTAGATACTTGAGGATATGCTGCGAACTTGTGTGCTGGATTTTGGGGGTAGTTGGACCCAATATCTACCGCTGATTGAGTTTGCATATAATAACAGCTATCAAACCAGCATTGGGATGGCACCGTACGAGGCTTTATATGGTAAGAGGTGCTATTCTCCATTATAATGGGATGAAGTGGGAGAAAGGCAAGCATTGGGACCAGAGTTGGTACAGTAGGCATATGATAAAGTCCGACTTATTAAAGACATAATTAATGCCGCTTAGAATTCGCAGAAAAGCTACACAGATACTCGCAGGCGGGAGTTAGAGTTTGACATGGGAGATCAAGTATTTTTTAAGGTAGCTCCACTGAGAGGAGTTATGATATTTTGGAAGAAGGGTAAGCTGAGCCCTAGGTACATTGGGCCATTTGAGATACTTGAGAGAGTAGGGTCAGTTGCCTACAGGCTAGCTCTACCACCAGCTCTATCTAGAATTCACGACGTATGTCATGTTTCCATGTTGAGTAAATACATCCTAGACCCATCCCATGTGATCTATTATGCAGAGATAGATCTTAGAGAGTCACTTTCATATGAGGAAGCACCAGTACATATCCTAGGCAGGAAGGAACAAGAGTTGTGTACCAAAAAAATTCAGTTTGTAAAAGTCCTATGGAGGAATCATGCCATGGAGGAAGCTTTGTGGGAGCTTGAGGAAGAAATCAAACAGAAATACCCACACCTATTTAGTGGGATATAGTAGGAGCAAGTACTCTTCAGATAACAAGATTTTTATTTTATTCAGTACAGAGTGATGAATGTAAAGTTGTATTTTAGGTTATATGGTAGTTAGTGTTTTGGTTTTGGGGGAAATTTTTCTTTTATGGGCATAATTGTAATCTCCCAAAACTACTTATGTAACCACGATATTCCTCCGCCATAAGTGAGTAATTAATAAAATAAGTAGCCCGTTTTTCCTCAATGGATAGTGTTCAATACAAATAGCAAATTTTGAGAACGAAATTTTATAAAGAGGGGCATATGTAGAGACCTGAAGAATTATAGTAATTAAATAATAAAATAAAATAGGGAAAAAGGAAAATTTCAAAATGGGACTCACAGGGTCTCATCGACGAATGCAGGGCGCTCATCGACAAGCATCCTTCTTGGGCTCGTCGACGTTGACACGTGTCTTCTCGATAAGAGCTTACCGAGAGGGCTAATTTCGGGGTCTGAAAATCATCAACGAGGGTTAGGTGTTCGTCGACGAACTCTCTTTTGGACTCGTCGATGAGGTGACGTGGCTCGTCGATGAGGCCACATGACCAATCACCTATAAATATGCAAAATGATGATTTTTGACAAAAATTTCAATCTCCCTTTGTAACAACCCAAGAAAATTACTCATGGCCTCGTCGATGAACACAGGGGATTTGTCGATGAGGGTACAAGAGGGTCTTCTCGACAAGAACATGTTTCATCAATGAGAAGATATCAAGAGGTTGTTCCTAAACTCTAAATTTCGTCAACAAGAAGATGGCGTTCATCAACAAACCTCTTTCTCGAACTCATTCGACAAGATGACGTGTCTCGTCAACGAAACCCACAGTATAAATAGTGCTAAACTCAGTTTTTTTTTTGCGCAAAAAACTCAATGGAGCACTCTCTCTCCTCTCCCCTACGATTCCTTTTCCCGGTTCCTTTTCCCTTTTTCTTCAATTTCGGCCCCGTCGTTTGCCGGATCAACTGTCTGAGGCCACCACGAAGCTCTTGGGGAAGTTATCTCTAAGTCTGCCCAAGCGGATCATTGATGGGAGGAAGTTGGATTTCATCCTAGATTCAGGGTAAGGTATTTTTGTCAAATTTTGGCTTTTCAACAGTTGTAGGAAATGTAGTACACAAGGAAATAGTGATATTTTGTTATGGAATATATGGTTTTCAGGGTGTTGAGTGGAGAACCCTACGGGTGTAGGACCCGTCTCAGTAGGGGATTTTTTTTTAGAAGAAATCAGATAAGGGAAATATGCTATGCTAGGCAATTTTAGTATGTTTTCAGTATAAAGTATACATTTTTACCATATTATTATTCACAGCAGAAATTTATACAGTTTATCAACTATGTTTATTATGTTTTAATTACTGTGTGGCTTGAGAATATAGATACAGTACAAAAACATTTTTTGCAGTAATTTCTAGGATTATGTTTGACAGAATATACAGACAGGAAATATGTTTTATAGCAATTTCAGAATACCATGATTATACAGTTTACAGTACCATGACATACAGATTTACAGTTAATTTCAGAAATATAGTTGTTATAGAAATACAGTTTATTTCAGCGTCATAGTTAATACAGCCATTATAGAATCATGGTAAAACAAATAGTTATATACAGAAATGTACTATATAGTATTAGACCCTGATAGACTATTACAAATATTGTTTACAGAGCACGGTACCGTAGTCATATACAGTTTAGAGTGCAACCACATATTCATATAATATGTGGTAGATAATTCGATCAATACGTGGTAGATAAGTTGATTGTGCCTATGTTGTGGATAAGCTCCTCATCACACACAGTTATCCATCCAGGGAAACTTTCAGTTATTATCATGTATGTACAGTTTTGCAGAAACAGGGAGTATACTTATGTATAATAGAAGTAATATGAATAGAAACCTAGTAATACGAGTATGTAAGCAATATGGGTAAAGGGGGTGGTTCATATTATCTTGTACCGTATTTACAGATTCAGTTATACATGATTATATAGAATCAGATTTTCATAGTATTGTAACTCATTTGCCACACACTAGCAATAACATATTTTGTCTTTCTAAGCATCGTCTCATCCCATTAAATTAATATTTTTCAGGTGATCCAGCTAGGCGAGCATATCAAGCTCGCAGGTAAAGGGGCTTGGGTACCTCCCTGTCAGAAGAGTGAGTATTTGGGATGGAGAGTATTTTTGTATAGCCTTATTCAGTTATATACATGAGAACAGGGAATGATCTAGTACTCTAGTATTGTATTGTAAATATATGGGTGTGGATTTATGTGTAAATAGCTTCTCACTACGTAGGTTGGTGATTAGTTATAGTAAATTGTGTTGAATCAGTGGAGTTTCAAAGTGCAACCACATATATAGAATGTAGTGACCTGAAGAATAATAAGCATTTTAATAATAAAGAGGGAGAGAAAATAAACACAGAAACAGAAGTCCGCGTTCGTCGACGACATTGCATTTTGGAGAATAAAATAATTGTAAGGAAATTGCCAAGCTTCGTCGACGAACATAGGGTTTCGTCGGCGAAGGTATGAAGAATTTTGTCGACGAATATAGGGCTTCGTCGACGAATTTATTGAAAGATTCGTTGATGAAGTGACTTGTCTCATCGACGAATCTGCCCCTAAAAATAGCTAAAAATCGGATTTTGAAGCATATTTCAATCCTCTCTCTCTCTCTCTCTCTCTCTCTCTCTCTCTCTCTCTCTCTCTCTCTCTCTCTCTCTCTCTCTCTCTCTCCTCTCTCTCCCTAAGTCACTCTCTCCCTTCTCTCTTCGATTCCGGCCTCGGCAGTCACCGGATCAACGATCCAAAGCCGCCACGACGCTCCTGGCAAAGTTCTCTTCAAGTTTTCTAGGACGGATCATCGGTGGAATCGAGTTGGATTTCATCCCAAATTCAGGGTAAGACCTTTTAGCCTATTTTTGGCCTTATTATAGTTATAAGAAATGATGTAGGTGATGAAATACTGATATTTAGTTCTGAAAAATATTGTTTTCAGGGTGTTTTGTAGGAGGCCCTGCAGGTGTTAGGCTAATTTTTCATAGGGGCTTTCTAATAGTCAGGTAAGGGAAATATGCTATGCTAGGAACTTTTAAAATATTATACAGTTTATTTAATGATGAAAATTATGTATTACAGTATCGTGTGGCTTTTGAATATGAATATAGTACGAATATAAGTTTTATGATATTTTAGTATCTTGATTTTATGATATTTTAGTACCATGATTTTATGAATCTAAGAACCATGATTATACGAATTTTAGTATTATGACTGTGCAGTTTCAGTGTTATGATTATACCGTTCTCAGTATTACGACATATGAATTACAGTACAATTATACAGCATCATGGTTATTTCAGTACTTTAGAATCATGGTAAATTAGATATATATATATATATATATATATATATATAGAAATATATTATATGATATCAGACCCTGTTGGACTTACAGCTATAGAGCACGGTACCGTTGCTACAGATACTATGTTACTTATGAGTGCAACCACCTATTTAGATAATACGTGGTAAGGTCAATCACCTAAGCCCTTGAAGAGGTTAGGCTCCCCATCCAGATATGGGTTGAGGTGGGCAGATTGACCGATGGAGTACAATGATTTATTCCTGGTTGGCCAGCCAGGGAAAATGCAGCCTACGGCCGCACAACCCTATCATGAGGGGTAAGTCATGACACACAGATAGCCACAGGGAACATTTTCAATTATTATTACGTATGTATAGATTTGCAGAAACGGGGAACATATTTACTTATACTAGAAGTATTGTAAATAATAATTTCAAATACTGACATGTTAAGCAATAGGGACAGGGGTGGTGGATTTTATTGCTTATACTTTATTTATATATTCAATTATACATGTTTATTTGAAAATAGATTTTCATGATACAGTAGCTCATTTGCCACACACTAGTAATAGCATATTTCTTCTTACCGGGCATTGGCTCATCCCATTGTTGAATTATTTTTCAGGTTATCCAGGTAGGTGAGACGATCAGGCTCGCAGGTAGAGGGGCTACTGTGGTGCCCTGTCAGAGAGTGAGTACATTTTTGGGAATGATTTTGTATGCCCTAGCTCGTTGAGGGTGCTTTGGGAACAGAGATATGTGTGTATTTTTGGGAAACACGTAGCACTCTGGTATTGTGTGGTATGGTATTGTATATATTTACACATGGATATGCTTATTCAGTTTCCACTACTTGCTGCTTAGGTTAATGAATGGGTTTACCCCCCAGTATGGTATCAAAGTATGTAGAGTATATATATATATATATATATATATATATATATATATATATATATATATATATATAATCAGTTTATTAAGCAGGTAGTTACACTTTTCCTTTCTCTCTCTAGATTTCGGATTCTCTACCTTCTCTCTAAAATTTTGGCTCCGATTCTCCCCAGTTTGACGATCAGAAGCCACCACGGTGATCTTGGGGAGATTCTCTACAACCTAACCGAAGCAGAAATTCAATTTGGGAAGTTTGGGAACCATCCCAAAATAAAGGTAAGTGGATTTGTTTAGGTATTTATAGTGTAACCAGTTTTATTTGAGCTTGGATTTTGTGTTGTGAGGGTATATACTAGTGTTTTGTGGAATAAAATTAGGGTGTTATATTTTCAGGATTCGGGTGTTTTTGGGACCCTGGAGGCATGGGTTGAGAAGCCCAGCAGATTTTTTTTTTCCAGAAGCTTAGGCATATTAAAGTTTAAGAAATTGTGAATAAGCAGGTTCAAGAAATATGAGTGGACAATTTTCTAGGAAAATTCAATGATTCAGTGAGGAATTTGTATAAAGTATTGTAGGATTTTGTGATTAGTACACCAAGGGCGTGAGGGTAGAGTTGGAGGCAAGCCTCCTAGTTAGATAGGTAAGGGAAATATGCTATGCAAGGAAATTCAAGAATTTTATCAGTAAAATATGGTATTTGTTTAACAAGGTGTAGAATATTGATTATATAGTTTTATGGATTTCAGAGCATGTGTTTTATTAGTTGTGTGGCCTGAGTAAATATTTGTTCAGTATAGAGTTTATACAGTTTTTCAAAATACATAACTTATCAGAATTTATGCACAGAAGTATGTATTATCAAATTTTACAGAATTTATAAATTACAGTGTATATATATATGGACAAATGATTCATAGATAAATATTTTACAGATATTTTATAGACAGATATTTTGCAGCATTTACAGAATTCCATGATTTCCAAAACCATAACACTCAGACATTACAAATTGTTCAATTAGATATTATAGCTTATTTAGTCAGATATTTTAGTTAGATATTACAGTTATTTTAGACAAATATTTCAGTATTTCATATCAGATTTATAGTGTTATGGTTATTTTGAAATCGTGATGAAATAGCAAGATAATATATATTTATAGTATTAGAACCTGATGAATTAGATCAGTTATCAGTAAAGCACGGTACCGTTGCAATTTTAAATCAGCTTTCTAGCTACCGTGCCACGGAGTTTGTGTCAAGGCCAGGCTGAGGATTGGTGGTGTGCAGTTTAGCAGCTACCGTGCCATGAAGTTTGTATCAGGGTCGGGCTGAGGAGGGGTAAAGGTTAAATCATGATATACAGTTTTCCAGGGTATGATCACAGTTACTTCTATGTATATATATTTACAAAACAGTAGCAGATATAAGTAAAATAAAAAATGCTATAATTTTTGGGTCGTTACATAATGCAACCATATTGAAATCGTTTGAAATACTTACATGAGACTTCTAAAAAGACTATAACTTTCTAAGCGCTAAGTCTTCTTGTATTTGCTTTGCTCTTAATATCTTCATGTATTTGCTTTGCTTTCAATATCTTCATGTATTTTCTTTGGCTTCGTTCATAGCTCGTTGACTTAAGTACATACTTCATCAAGTTCTTCTAGCATTAAGTACAAGCTTTCAGTAGACTTTTCAAGCACTTGACCTTGGTATTTTATCAACACTTTTGAGTCTTGAAACTTCACTTAACCAAATAAGTTTAGGTCATTTGCTTTGTTATCATCAAAACAAGATTCTAAGAAATCAGCTATTAGTTATTGATTCGGTACACTAGATTAGTTAAGTCAGATAACCGAATTAACTAATTATATATACTAATAATTTATATATAATATAAAATATATGAAAATAATTTAATGTATATATTAATAATTTATATATAATGTACATAAATAATACGTGTAAATTCATTAAAATCAGCAACCTATTTAATCTAAGTACTAATCGACCAGCTATTTGTTTAGTTAAAAGGCTAATTTGGTTTGATTTGGTTGGCCTAATTCTCAATCGTAAAATTTTAATTAATTCGATTATTAACTGAATTAACTATATCGACCAAATGCTCGCCCCTAGGAGTAGGGTAGCTGCCTTGGCAATAGCCCCTTAATTACTAAATAAAAGTAGTTGGGTATTTGAAATTGTAAAAAAGTAGAAATAATAGAAAAGTGGAAGAAAGAGAAAGGTGAATAAACTCATATTTGAAGGGATAGAAGAGCTAAAATATAGAATTTAGGGAGCAAGTATGAGAGAGAGAGAGAGAGAGAGAGAGAGAGAGAGAGAGAGAGAGAGAGAGAGAGAGGGCCAAATTCAGTACAAAAGAAAATTGGTTTTTAGTGATGAAAGTATTAGTGAAGGATTTAATTTCGTCATATCGAACTGGACGTGTTGAATTTGCGGTGCCTAAAAACTCCTCCTCGAGAGTTTTTCCCCACTTAGAAGCAAAGTTAGAGTAAAAACAAACTTAGTAAACTTAATTTGTTTTAAGCACTCAAGTGTCTAAGTCAGGCATACGAGATCCAAACCGAGTATGGTAAATCCCGACATGTCCATCACATTGACCTGGACGTGTCGAATCTAATGGTACCCAAAAAATCCTCTCCATGAGCTTTTTCCCCACTTAGAAGTAAAGTTAGAATACAAACATAGTAACCTTAGTTCACAATTATGCACCCATGTGTCCAATTTGGGCATACAAGGTTCAAGTTGAACGCGATCAATCCCAACACATCCATCACATTGACCTAGATATGTCACAGCTGACATTGCCTAAAACTCCTCCCTATGAGCTTTTTCCCCACTTAGAAGTAAAGTTAGAATACAAACAAACTAAGTAAATTTGGTTTATTTTAAAGCACTTAACTTACAATTCGGTCACATATATGACGTCCAAACCGAGTGGGGTGAATTTCGACTTATCAAATTTAGTTATTTACAATTGTATCATTTTTTAACACTATGTCTGAATGCTTGATCATTTTGCTATCAAATCATTTTTAATTATAGTATATACATATATGTTCAAAAATTGTATACTAATTTCTTGTATAATTATTATTTTGTAGGGTTTGCAGCTATCACAACACTATGACAATGACATGCACTACAGTCAGGTCAGATGCGCGCAGTTTTAATTTTGACTTTTCCCGTATTCTTTGTTATCTAAACAAATATTTTTTAATTTCAATTTGTATTTGTATATATGTATTTGAATTTTGAATAATTTGTATTTGAATTTTGAATAATTTATGAATATTTTAGTAATTATCATTTAATTTTATGCATGGTAAAATATAATTATAGGTTTTTACAGGAATTTCCAAAAAAAAATTAATTATTTCAGAGTATCAGTGAAGATTTGCAAAACCGTTACTAATAATATATGTTGGAGTATTAGTGACAATTTCCAAACCGTCACTATAGAATCAACATTTTCTAGGCTCAAATTCGTCACTAAAGACCAAATATTAGTAACAGTTTTATAACCGTTACTAATGGTATATTATTAGTGACGGTTTTTGTAACTGTTACTAAAAACGTAACATTAGTGATAGTTTGTTGACCATCACTCATATCGTCATATTAGTGATTGGTATTAAAAATGTCACAAATACTTGGGCTTTAGTGACGAATTTGAGTTGAGAATATGTATAATTTATGGTGACAGTCTTACGTTATTCGGGACGATTTGTATAATTTGTCACTAATAAGTATTTGTCGCCGCAGATATGGTGACTAGTTTAAAACCGCCACTAATACTGATAGAACCGTGACTAATACTATTAGTGATGGTTTTTTTATTATTAGTGACGGTTTAAACCATCACTAATAGCCTTGTTGGCGTGATTGTAGGCTTGATTGTAGGATTGAATTGTGACATGATTGTAGAAGGAAATTTTGGATAGGTAAATATTGTAATATATATTCATTTATCTTGTACAGGAAAAGGTGAAGAAGAAATATACAAAATTTTATTTTCCATTCTCTAACCCAACTCGTGCCTTCTCCACCATCGTCTAGACGTGCCTGTTGCCTTCATTGACGACGACGAAGGCCTGCGCTGACCGGCACTGTCTTGCCTTTTTAGAAAAAAAAAATCACAGCCCTCGATGGGCACCATTCGGAGCGTTCTTCTGCATGGTGAAGTTCCAAAGGAAGACTAGCTACTTTGCTTCCGTCGCCACCACCTTCCTGTTTCCTGATGGTGCCAACCTGAAATTCTTGGCACACAGCATACCTTCTCCTATGCGTTCCCAACGGCCGTCACCACCCCCGAATCTCTGTTGCCTCTCGTCACCTAACTCTGACGTCATTATCTTTGACGTCGTCTCCAGTAACCCTTGCCGATCGCACTGTTGCTGACCCATCCCCCCTCTCGTCTTCGTCTTCCGATCCTTCCTTCGCTGCTGTGCATCTATGTCATCGTCTCGCTGTCACCAATCACCGACGTCGTTCTCCTCAACATCATCTCCAGAAATCCATCCCTATCTCTCGCATCCACGAGCGCCGATAAGAGCTAGCTTTTGGGGTTGAATCTGGCAGTGGGTTGGCCTTGAATCTGATATTTCATCTAGCAACCCGGTGAAGAACTTAGCGATTTTTCTCAATATTGGCAGCGACCATCCCCTTGATAGTAGTGGATGCCTCTAGAGCAGATTCATAGAGGATTTCATGGGTGCCTGATCAAATCTTGAGCTAATTCATTACAGACTAGAGGTTTGCAATTTTGCTTTTTGTTTTTTTTTTAGCATGAAATCCAAGAACTATTCTATCTGGTTTTTTGGTTTTCTCAATGGAGGACACCGGCGATCTCGGCACCTCTAGTACTGTTTTATTTAATTCTCATCATAATGTTGATAGTAATATTTGGATACTTGACTTCAGGGCTATTGATCACATGACGTTTGATGCCAATGATTTCTCACACACTTCTCCATTGCGATGCACAAACATTGCAAATGCCAATGGAGTTGTTTCTTCGGTCACCGAGGCTGGCACAGTGACTTTGTCACCTTCTCTCACATTATCGAACACTTTATTAGTTTCCTCTCTATCTCATAAGTTACTTTCTATTAGCCAAGTAACAACAGACTTAAATTGTGTTATGCTCAAGAACATCGTATGCGTCATCTAAATGGTCCCAAGGAGAAAAAGATTTGGCTTTTACATCATTGATTAGGACATCCATCATTTGGGTATATGCGAAATTTATTCCCTAATTTATTTTCACACATATCAACTGCTATCTTTAAGTGTGATACTTGCATTCTTGCTAAAAGTCATCGAGTTACATATCCATTGAGTATGCATAAAAGTGACGTTCCATTTGCTTGTGTGTGGACCCTCTCCTCTTTCTACTACATCTAGAATTCATTGGTTTGTACTATTTGTTGATGACTGTACTTGCATGACTTGGCTATACTTACTGAAACGTAAAATGAGGTATTAAGTGTGTTCAAATCATTTCATGTCATGGTTCAGACTCAATTCTCAGCGAAGATACAGATTCTCCGGTCCGAAAATGGTCGTGAATATGTTAACTGGGGATTCCTTGATTATTTCTAGCACCATGGGATTATTCATGAAACTTCTCACCCACGAACTCCTCAGCAAAATGGTGTTGCTGAACGAAAAGATTGACATATACTTGAAATTTCTCATGCTCTCTCACTTGGCGTCCACATACCAAATGGTGACTGAGTTTCATAAATACTATACTAGCAATATCTGAAACTGTAAAATCTGGTAAAACAATATACAATATAACTTGGGCGTGGTAATAAGAGGGGGGATACATGGATGATTTTAGTGTGGGTCGAGCACATCATATACGTCATCTAAATGGTCCCAAGGAAAAATGGATTTGGCTTTTACATCATCGACTAGGACATCCATCGTTTGGGTATATGCGACATTTATTCCCTGATTTATTTTTACACATATCAACTGCTATCTTTAAGTGTGATACTTGCATTCTTGCTAAAATTCATCCAGTTACTTATCCATCGAGTATGCATGAAAGTGATGTTCCATTTGCTTTAATCCATTCGAATATGTGGGGACCCTCTCTTGTTTTTACTACATCTGGAATTCGCTGGTTTGTACTATTTGTTGATGACTATACTTGCATGACTTGGCTATACTTACTGAAACATGAAGACGAGGTATTAAGTGTGTTCAAATCATTTCATGTCATGGTTCAGACTCAATTCTCAACAAAGATATAGATTCTCCGGTCCAATAATGGTTGTGAATATGTTAATTGGGGATTCCTTGATTATTTCCAACACCATGGGAATATTCATGAAACTTCTTGCCCACGGACTCCCCTACAAAAATGGTGTTGCTGAACGAAAAAACTGACATATACTTGAAGTTTCTCGTGCCCTCTTACTTAGCGTCCACGTACCTAAATGGCAACTGAGTTTCATAAATACTATACTAGCAATATCTGAAACTGTAAAAGTTGGTAAAACAATATACAATATAACTTGGGCGTGGTACTAAGAGGGGGGGGGGATACATGGATGATTTTAGTGTGGGTCGAGCACATCATATACGTCATCTAAATGGTCCCAAGGAGAAACAGATTTGGCTTTTACATCATTGATTAGGACATCCATGGTTTGGGTATATGCGACATTTATTCCCTGATTTATTTTCACACATATCAACTACTATCTTTAAGTATGATACTTGCATTCTTTCTAAAACTCATCGAGTTACTTATCCATTGAGTATGCATAAAAGTGACATTCCATTTGCTTTAATCCATTCCAATGTGTGGGGACCCTCTTCTGTTTCTACTACATCTAGAATTTGCTAGTTTGTACTATTTGTTGATGACTGTACTTGCAAGACTTGGCTATACTTACTGAAATATGAAGATGAGGTATTAAGTGTGTTCAAATCATTTCATGTCATGGTTCAGACTCAATTCTCAACAAAGATATAGATTCTCCGGTTCGATAGTGGTCGTGAATATGTTAACTAGGGATTCCTTGATTATTTCCAACACCATGGGATGATTCATGAAACTTCTTGCCCATGGACTCCTCAGCAGAATGGTGTTACTGAACAAAAAAACAGACATATACTTGAAATTTCTTGTGCCCTCTTACTTGGCATCCATGTATCCAAATGGCACTAGGCTGAGTTTCATAACCACTATACTAACAATATCTGAAACTGTAAAAGCTGGTAAAAGAATATACAATATAACTTGCATCTGTTATAGTTTAAGGTATAACTATATTATTTGAGTTTTCTACTTTTTCATACTTCTAGTATCATACTATATCTGCTGATATTCTGTAAATTTGAATACATATACATAATTGAGATGTTTACCCTAGAAAATTGTATATCATGATTTAACCCCTCATGATAGGGTTGTGCGGCTCGTAGGCCGAACTTAATTCTGGTTGGCCTACCAGGTAAGTCAACTGTAACTCTACCAAACCTCTGCTCGGCCAAACTGCAACCTCTTCTAGGCATGGAATTGGTAACTACCTCATCAAATCTACCACCTCAACCTAGTCTTCTAGGGAGTCTACAATCCCTCCAGGTACGGTTGACGGAAACCTTCCACACTCTATCTAAGATGTGTGGTTGCACTCTGATCTTGTAATTGCAACGGTACCGTGCTCTGATAATTGAATATTTACTGAACTAATTCATCAGGGTTTGATACTATATAGCACTGATATACATAATTATCTTGTTGTTTCATCATGATTCCAAAATAACCATAACACTGAAAGCTAATCCTGAATATATTGTAATATATGTACTGTGTAATAATACCATAGTGTTATGGAAAATAACTATAACAACGGAAACTGATATGAAAATATTGTACAATCTAAGTTGTATAAACTGTAATAACATAGTGTTATGGTTTCAGTATTTTGGAAAATCATGGTAATCTACACATGCTGTAAAATATCTATCTGTATAAATACTATAATTCATACTCTTGTAAAATCTGACAAAACATATCTCTGTATAATAATATAAATCATATCAATCTGAATACTGTATCGTTTCTGTACTGATCTGATAAGGCCTCGTAAATATATTTTTGTTTAGATACACTAAAACATAATAATCTGGAAACTATATATTTCATATACTGATCTAATATTGTCTCATGCCACACAACTACATAAATGAATATCTCATATACTGATACTATATTTTCTAATACACAAATAATTTTTGAACTAAAAAGTAATCTAGAAAACATATAATTTATTAATAAATATTCTAACATTCCTAGCATACCATATTTCTCTTACCAAACTGGCTGGGAGGCTCGCCTCCAACTTTATTCTCACGCTCATGGCGTACTATCCCCAAAATCCTGAAATAAGGCATATAGTCCTATTTTCAGTAAATCAACTAAATTTCCCGAACCTTCATACTCATAATTTTCTAAACTATAATTTACCTGATCTTCTAGAAAAATATCCACAAGGGTCCTCAAACCATGCTTGCAGGGTCCTAAAACACCCTAAACCTGAAAATATAGTACCCTAGTTTTATTCCGTAAAACTCCAGTAGATTCTCATATAATACAAAATATGGACTCAAATAAGCCTGCTAATACTGAGAATACTTGAATAATCTACTTACCCTGATTTTGGGATTGTGCCTAAGTTGCCCCAATCAACAATCTGTTCCAGCAGACTTGTAGAGAAACTCCCCAGGATCAATGTGGTGGATTTCAATCGTCGAATCGGGGAGTAATGGGGAGAGAAATCTAGAGAGAAGAGGAGAGAAACTGAATAGGAGAGAGAGAAAAATGGAGAGAAAGTAAAATTTCTTGCCAAAGCATCATTTTCAGCTATTTATAGACCTTTTGCCACTTGGCTTTATCAATGAGCCACGTCACCTCGTTGGTGAGTCCAAGAAGGGAGATCGTCGATGAACTCATTACCCTCGTCACCGAACTTCAATCCCCAAAAATAGCCCTCGATAAACTCTCGTCAATGAGACATGCGTCCTTGTCGACAAGCCCAAGAAGACTCTTCGTCGACGAACGCTTTGCGTTCGTCAACAAGGCCCTGCTGTGTTCCCTTTAAAATTTCTTTTTTTTCCTCTCATTTTTTTATTATTTAATTCCCATAATTGTCTGAGTTACTATAGCCTTGGCTGACCGACCATATTGTGTTATAAACGCCTTAGCTGACTGACTACGTACACGTGGCTAGAAGTCAAAGTTTTGACTTGGCTTAGCCAACTGAGAAAAAATGAACTTATCGCCCTAGGTCAACCGAAAGTCTAAAACACATTTTTTAGGGTACTCAGTAGACCGACCTATCATGTTTTAAAATGGGTCAGGCAACCGACCTTGATAACTAGGCAGACCGACCTCAAAACCAGATGACCGAACCCACGAAGGTTTGGAAAATCGCCTTGGCTCGACTGATCGGTCCTTCCCTCAGCTGACCAAACCTTTATTGAAATTCAAATGGTTGTGTGTGTGTTCGGTCGACCGATGCTGAAGGTCGGCCGACCAAACCTCTCAGGTTCAGCAATTTTTACCTTGATTATTAAGGGTTAATTTTCATTTAAAGTTTTTCAAAATACCGGTCGTGTCCCTAATAGTTATATTTTTTGGAAAATTTATATATACACTTTCATTTCACATAATTAGTTAGAGATTAGCATTTTTAATTAGCACAAAAACCTCTAAAAATTCTTGAGCTATATTTTTCATACCCTTTGAGAAAGAGCTTTAATTCTCAATCTCCACTTGCAGATTATTGCACTTAGTAGATTGATTGGTCGTTATTGTGAGCATTCACATTTGTTTTCAAAAATACTAACTCTCACATACTCATTTTGATTTTAAAATCTTTTGAGAGTTAACCTTAAAGTTCTTCTCATATTTTTATTGATACATATATTTTTTCTTGAGAAAAACCTTCCATAGCTTGGGTGTCTTTGCATATTTATTGCAAGACTCAAAGGCTTCATTGCCACCTATACTTCTTTGTTGAAATATATATTTGTGGTATGTATTTCAGTGTGCTTTGAAATTCTTGATAAATACATTAAGTGCATTACACTTTAGAATCAAGGATCATACTTGTTTACATCTCTCACATTCGCATATTATACTTGTTTTGAGAGTTATATTTGAAATACTCTATTAAGCATTGAATCTTTATCATACTAGAGTGCATAAATTGAATTATCATACATATCTGCTTGTGTAAAAAGCATCTGTTTTGTACAAAAAATTTATTACTTGTGGTTATATTCCAGGCGTGGTCTAAGGGGGTGTTGATCTAGCCCATAAGGATATATTGTAATCCAGGTGTGGCCTGAGGTAGGTATTCTCTGCCTTTTTAAGGAGAGGTTGTAAAAGTTGGGGTCAGCACTGTTAATCTGACCTGGGGTTTTCCTTGCATAGTAAAGAAAGGGTGTTGTAGACAATGATGTTCCACCTGTGAAGTGAGCTTTAATGGAATCCTCTTACTTGTGAGCTTGAGGCAGGGACGTAGGCATAGTTGTCGAACCTCGATAACATATCGCATGTCATTGTGCCTTTATTGTATTTACATTATGGTGCTTGCTTGTTCATTTTGTATCTGCTAAATTCATTGCACAGATATTTAACTATGTTTTTGTGATTGCTTTTGTAATATTGGAACTGCCTTATCTGCTTAGCTTATCCGTACATCATTATATTGGTTGAATTGGAACTGTTCAGAAAATACCCTAGGTTGAGTTATACTGTTGCTGGTTTAATTGACCTAGAAATTTAAAATCTCCAATTCACCCCCCTTTTGGGAATACACCAATTCCAATACTTTCAACTAATAATGATATGGATATGATGAGAATCAACAAGCACCATCAAAAGATCCATTGCATGTTCCTATTGGGCCCATCACTAGAGCGAGATCCAAAAAGATCAAAGAAGCACTTCATGGGCTAATTCAAGATATTTGGGCTTATTCAAAACCGGGGCACTCCAAGCTTGGCCCAAACAAGGATGAAGGCTTAATAAATTTAATCCATGTTTTGGATGAAGCTAATCTTGCTTAGTGGCTGTAATCTCCTTATTAATGGTGTGCTAGTCAATTAGGGGATTTGACTTTTGACCTTTTATCTTTACATTTAATATGTAATTTGTAAGACAACTTAGCTTGCATGGGATTTTAGTAAGTTGTGAGAGTCATTAATGTGTCTAGTAAGTTGGTATATTTAATGCCCTTGTCTCCCATGTTTGTGTGGGAATTGCTATGTATTTAATGTCCTTGTCTCCCATGTTTGTGTGGGAATTGCTATGTATTTAATGTCCTTGTCTCCCATGTTTGTGTGGGAATAGTTTAGTGTTTAATATCCTTGTCCCCCATGCTAACTATATATATCTCACCATTGTAAGAGCAATTGATCATAGAATAAAAATGTGAGGCATTGAGGCTTTGTTTCTTCTTGGTTCTTTTGAAGAACTTTTCGAACTTATCAGGATTTCCCGTGGCGTTCACTATCGACTTATCAAACGGCTTTCCACCACCGTTTGTGGCGTCTTCCTTATACCAAGGTTCGTGTTTTGCACTAAACAATGGGTTGAGGTCATATATACCAAAGTTCTTGTTTGTCGTAAACAACGGGTCGAGGTTTACCATTCATATCTATCCAAAAATCTGAATTTTAGCTTTCTTGGACAAGAATTCCAACATTCTTTGCTGGGT